>NW_019418222.1:0-6106 GCF_000390285.2 Anoplophora glabripennis | reverse complement strand
CAAATTTCCATTTTTTGCTGTGGCACTGTTCTCGTATCAGTTTATGATACCTACTTTTGTTGTTATTTTAAACCATGTCCATTCCAGTCATTGGCTTTTTTCCCGTTCCTGTCAAAGTAAAGTAGGCCAAACCCTATATCGACGTATTTCCCTTCAAAAGGACTATCCATTTATGCTTAAAAAATTAGGTGGTGCTATTTAAAAAAAAATGTCGATGACGTCATAGGTTTATGAAACATAGCGCAAAAAAGGTTTAAACAAGGTGACAAAATGACAATTCTTATTTACTAATTGACGTGTTTTAGCGTTTTTGTGAAAACGCAACAGAAAATAAAATACGAATTTTTTGCGTTACTTCTGCGACACACTGTATACATGTTTAAAATTATGTAAAACTGCTGTACGCAAATAGCGTTAGATTAATAACAGCTATGGTGTACACTGTTCACAATAAAGACCCCAAAAACAACGATGTCGGGATCTTTCTGCAGTGGATCATAAGGAAAAGCAAATTGTTTTACTCTAATTTGTCAATAATTACACAGCCCCATAAAAAAAAAGTGGAAGGTCCGAAAGACAAGACGCTGAATCTGAATCCGGTATCCGTTTGACCTTAGCTCTGGTTGAAGGTCAGTTCAAGGTCAAATGTCAATTGCCAACAAAGTAAACGTACGTGTCTATACGTTTTTGGGGTCGGTGAATCTGAATCCGGTGACCGTTTGATCCGATCAGGTCTGAGTTAAGGTCAGTTCAAGGTCAAATGTAGAGAATCAATTGCCGACAAAGTAAACCAATGTATCTATACGTTTTTGGGGTCGCTGAATCCGAATTCGGGGTCCGTTTGACCCGATTAGCTTTGGTTGAAGGTCTGTTTAAGGTCAAATTTATAAAATCAATTGCCAACCCCAAAAACATATAGCTAAGCCTTGTCTTTCGGAGCTCCCAATTTTGTATGCAGCTGTGTTATTATTTAATGTAAAGTAGATATTTGCGAAAAGTTCAGAATTTTAAATTATATTGATTTTGGTTTCACTGCATGGTTTTTGGACTTAAAAAAGGAAAAATACAATTTTTTGACTGGAATCTATATTAATCTTGAAACGAAGATTCTCTGCGAAATTAAATTGAATTCTTTCAGTCTTGAATGTATGCTAAATATGACGATATTTATTAGATATCTAATACATATTTATAAATTATTATAATATGCATGAGCCGAGTTATGCAGATTATAGTAAATTATGGAACATGTTCATTACTACGTTGTTATGAAGTTGGTGTAGGTTATGACTTAATAGATACATAAATATGCTTATTATAATTATGTATATGTTACTTATCATTCAACCATACCGACCTAACTATCTCTAACGATTTATTATTTTTATCTTATCTTGAATACGGTATGGTTCAGCAGCATATTTCCAATTAATAATTGTTTTTATTCGAACAGTAGCTAGCTAGTTATTGTAACATAATATATAATTCTTAATGAGTCGTTTTTCTTCATTGATCAAGAACTTGTCAATTAATGTTAAGTAAAATATAGGTGTAGAAATTAACACCACTTTAGTTCGATTATAAGTCGAATTAGCTGTCACAAGATGACTAAAATAGTTTAGCGAGAAGATTAAAATCTGCATCTGCATGTTAATTTGCAAATATGGAGCCAATGGCTAAAAGATAAATTTATTCAAGATATAATTGTATAAATATATGCAGCAATATTTTGACTTGTTCCGAATAATATAGGATCAAATCTTATCTTGCAAAATATTAAATAATATTTTACTTTTTTTGTTGTGCTTACCTTAAATTTATTACATTAAATAATTATGATTAATTTTTTTTCTCTAATCGTCTCAATAATATGCCATTTTTTGACTGTCAGAAGTCTCTAAGATTGACATTTTCCTTATTGAGAAAAAAAGTGGTAGGTATCTTAGGAACAATCTTCACTTTTGATCCTAGGAGCTAAGTTTTAATTTATAAAAGTTTATTCGACAATAGTTACAATAATTTTTGTTTATCCACATTGATATTAAATACACAGTTTGAACAAGTATTAAACTTAAATAAACCACTGAAACTGCCACTACCCTCACTCATTAATAGTTATATTATCTTCAGATGTTGTCAAATCAGAAATGACATTGGTGCTTGGTTTATCATTACCACTATCAACTTTTAGTATTCTTTTCGCAATATTTTCTTTATTCAAAAGTTAGTCTTCAATGTAGCCTTCCGCCACAGTGCTTGATCTCCATATTCCGTGTCTTTTAAGACAAATGAGGTCACCACTGCCCGCCGTCAACTAAAAGGGTAGCAAACGTTCGTCATAATCGTGTCCACTGTACTCTTTCCAGTTGTCTACCTTCAAACATTTTGCCACTTCTTGCGAGACGCCACGGATTTTATGAATACCGACTGTCATTCGATCCACTAACATATCTGAGAAATAATCGACGTTCTACTAATCCTGGTGGAGGTAAAACAACATATTTTCAATTAAAACTTAAATAATTGTCTCCCAGCACAGTAAAAGAACGTGGTCTCTTGGTTTTGGTATGGGAATTTTTATAATCAAGACGGATTTCACATCTTCAACATTATCAATTGTTAAATTGACTAATTCATCAGAACGGCATGCGCCTGCAACCCCCAATATTAGGACGACCTTTAAAGAAGCTTTTTAAAAGTGTTCTTTTATTTTTAAAGCGTTTATCTTCATCATCAAATATAAATTATCACGTGTACTATTCAAACAGCAATCAACTTGCTCCTTTGTAAATACTCGTGATTTTTTCGGTACATATCCCACAATTTGTCTGTTGAGAAAAGCACGTAACTTTAAATATTTGCTTATATCAATCCCCTTCTTTATATGCAACATTGACTGCAACATTGAATATTGTGACCAAAGCGTTGACGGCTTCATTTTATTTGCTAAGTTTGAGAAATACACCATCAATATATCTTCTGAATACAACTTAATGTATTTTTCTTTGCAGCAATCCATAAAACGTTGGTAGACAAATTCATAAATTTCTCAAGATTTCTTTGGGAGAAGATTGAAAGAAACCTCTTTCGCACACCCCAGTATGTCCTCAGGTACACCTAAATCTACATTAGAAGAATAGAATATTTTAAAATATAAACATATCAGGCATGTGGTATTGAAGAATGTTGTTTGACTTCATTTAATAGGACTGGCTTAATACCTAAGAGTAAAAACATGTGAGAGCTAATGATAGAATATATGTATTTATGAAATAGTATTAGATGTTGTTTGTCCAATAAGACGCTTGCATTTTCCTAAGTGCTGTAATTTACAGAATTGATTGACATCTTTAACTTAGTTTGAAGTTTATTTTATACATCAAAACTAATAATTTCAAGCTTCATCTAAAAATAACTAAATAACAAATAAATGACTTTGAATTTAACAAAAATTTCTCAAGCACGTTTAAGCAACGTGCTTTCGAAAACTATAATTAAGTTATATCGCCTATTATGAGTACCCTTGATTTATTATTACTGATAATTATCCAGATATAATTTACTTAGTAAAATTATATTATAAAAAATGTATATATGACCTCAATATTAATTTATAGTAAATTACACTAGGTATATATTTAAAATTCCCCAAAATTTATATTACTGGTTATTAATATATGTGGGAAAGTAACATTAATTACCTATTTTATTATTTTGTTTGAGTTTAGGCAATTTAATTAATGAGTAAAAGATATTGTTCCATTATAATTAAAAACATACCTACATTTGCTACCTGCATATTTCATTTATGTCAGATTAATGTTGATTCATGCTAAATTAATTGACTATTAAAATAGGGATAAAATAAACTAGGTGGAGGTTTGCCAAAGAAAAGTATGTCAATCTACCGATATAATCTTCAGTTCACTGGGATCAAAACGGATAAAATTCAAAGTACCAAACAGGAAAAGTATTATCATAAATTAAGAATACATTTAGGTATTTACGTAGGCTTATATCTGAGCAAACTGTAATCTTATTATAACTTTCTACACCTAAATAAGTAAATGTTTTTATAAAGGAAGAGAGTATAGTTGATCCAAGATTATGGCGTGCTCATATACGCTTTCTTAAATGTACCTATTATTTTTTCAAGGTAATGTTTTTGAAAGTTAAAGATTAATTATGGAATTAACTTGTAAAATTTGTGCAAAATAAAATTCTAAATATATTCTTTCATATTTCGTTTATCAAAGAAAAGAAATTTACTTGTTTATAATTTTAGATGAAATTCGAAATTATGGCGAACGCGCCAATGTAAATACGGGATTCCCCAATATTCTGTGTATATGAACTAAGACAGGTTCTATGGGTCAAAATAATATCTGAAGTTGCTCGGTTTAGCGGTCAGAGGGTGTCAAATCTGGCAAAGACTTTAGGTCTCTAAGACACTGTGTCCAATTTTAATTAAATGCTTGTATATTACAGATATTGTTATTTAGGTAGTAGTCCAAATGATGCATTTATAGAAAATAGAGAGATATTTTCACTCCTAATTTAATTTGCTCATACTTTACTGCAGATAGCTTACTACCTCATTTCTGATTTTATTTATAAAGGGAAGGACTTTCTTCAAGTTTCTTCTTTCTTGTAAATTTTTTGAATTCCTAGTTTTCACGTACCTAATCAATTATTTTATTAGTCATCACCAAAGCATTCAATACAAATCTAATTTGGGCAATTACCATGAAAAATGATATTGATTTATTTGATAATAAAAATTAAATAGTGCTTCTGAGTTCAGTGCCTTGGAATCGAGTGTTTTTCATTCTGCAAATTATAAACAGTGGTTTCTCATCGAATTTTTTCAGTACTCCTCAAATAAAAATAATTACAGAGACCCAAATTTGATAGTTACAATTTATAGAAAGGAAAAAATCTAAAATGCATGCAACTATTATTATTATTTATTTTTATTTATCTTTCTTCTTACTGAATTATTTGTGATTAATAGTGGTAATCATATTCAATAACTTTCAAATAATTTTAGATTGCAAGTTTTTGATCTTCACAATGCATTATTTCATATTTATCAAATAAATAAAATTTTAGATGATAATTAAATTAAGTTACATTAAATTCTATAACTTGTTTTGTGACACAAATATTTTAGAATTATATTCGATTTATTCAAGTGTGGCAAGATTGACTCACTTTCCACAAAATTGTTCTTCTAGCATATGATTACGATTACTTATAAGTCACATCGTTTCATCGAATATCTAAAATACCGAGTTTCGCCGAAATTCTAGTGTTATCAATAATGGTGCACCCCCGTATCTCCACTCCACTATTGATTTATATAATTGCATATAAATTCAGTGAATTTTGAATGAATTATACCATTCCTTTGCGTTTTTTATTCATTTTTCAGTACCTCGTATCTATTAAAATTTTATTAATATAGCTTTTCAAAATATCAAATATAAGCCTGCCTATACAGTCAAGTACTTTTGTCATTCTTTATCAAATTTTTTAAGAATGCTTAATTCAGAAACTGATATTTCTTTCGATGACCTTTCTTCAAATATTCTTTATAAATGGAAGGAAAATTTAAAATGTCCTCACGCAAATGACAATCAATAATAATCTTGAAAATAATAACAAAATCAATAATAAACAGATATTGTTACTATGTAAAGAAAGAACAATTGAATTTAAAAAAAAGTAAAGATGTTTATAAATGCTCGAAAAACATACCATTATTTTCAATGCAGGAATTTAACCTTCGCTGCGTGTTTAGGTAGGTTCTTTTATAAATGCATTTTGCTTTGGTAATTAAATGTCTTTTCGTTAGCGTCGTTTTCCTCAATTCACTATCATTATTTATTTTTTTCTCACTAATTTGCAAATAACCTGATAACAAAATAAGATATCGAACCGACGCCTCTTTGGCGTCAAAATGTAGCAATTTTTATGGTCTTCAAACTAACCTATAAAAAGTTTTATCCTGAGTAGATATAATAGGCGGTTTCTGGATCAGGAAGTGACGTGGCAAGGTCACCTGGGGTCAAGGTCACCCCAAGGTCACCTGGGGTCAAGGTCG
>NW_019418221.1:18254-19788 GCF_000390285.2 Anoplophora glabripennis | reverse complement strand
GTTAGTATTTGACGTATAACCGACCAGTTCGTACACTCGATACATCTGGGCGACTACAGCTACTACCAGAACACAGTGCGTATGCAGCGGTATTTCAGATTTTACATTCAATTGCATTTTAAATTTGAAATGGTTCATCTTACGCCTCCTAAAAATGATGACACGATTTTCCTTTGATAAAAGACCGACAACTTTTTGCTCTACTTTGCATCGAATACGATCCTACTATGTGTCTGGTAGTGCTTCGTAAGATACAGGGTGTCAAATTTTTTTCAAAAAATCGTTTTTTCGTAGAAATTTTAATTATTCTTAAGTCGATTTTGTTGAAATCTGGCCATGTTATTTATGATAGAAAGGGGCTAATTTAGTCCTAATTAGATTAAAATTATTAAGCCCAGTGGGGTGCCGGGGGCACCTCAACCAGTATTTTTGGCAAAAAAAAAGTGCGCCATTGACTTTTTTAAAACTTTTATAATTTCTTTCGTATTAAGCAACTAAAAATACAATTTTTTTGTCTCGTGAATTTTTTGGTATCTTGCTTCCTTTTTGGAGAAAAAAAAATTAAAATCACTGTGATTATGAGTAGACATAACATAAACTGAACACAATTAGATACAATTGAACCGTTAATAACCCACAATCACTAGATCCGAAGGAAAATACCCCTAAATGAGAATAAAACCACCCCTAAGTTCAACTACATATAAAAAAAAAATGTAACTTTTAATATATTTTTTGCATTTTTAGGCGTTTAGGGGACGATTTCACCCCTTTAGGGATATTATGAGTTGATTTTCAATCCGGACAAAACCGTATCAAATACGAAATTAGATATTTTCACGTTCATAATATTATTTTGATAACATCGAAATATTTGGGTTTTACAACTGTTGATGATTCCTAATTTGTTCACTTTTTTTGTCTTTTCAACCCCTAAATAAGGGTGATTTTCGAAAATTTTCGATAAACTGAGTGATGCTCATTTTCATTTTTCATGAGTATTTGGATATTTTTAGAATATTTTTAGGATTTTCCCTGTCGCCTCTCAAAGTTTCAAAAACAGGCGGAAAAATGGCTTTTTTTGCGGTCACTCAACGCTTCCTTTGCTTCCATAAAACACGCGCTTCTGACTCCAAGGACTTTCCTCCAGGCCTGTCCCCTCGCTACGGCACACTATAATTCATTTGGACTTAGGTATGGACAAAGTTAAATAGCGCCTCGTAGAAAAAAGATAAAAAAAAAAACAAAAAATAGCGTTTTAAAGCTTAAGTGGAACAGATTAAGGGAAAAATAATCACATTTCACCAGCACCCCATTTACACCCTCAAAATTGATCCCCAGAATTATAATTTTGGAAAAAAATTTCCATTTTTTGCTCTCGTTTGAAAAAAAAATGTTAATGATACAAAACATTTTTTTATAGTTTTTGAGATGAGGAATAAGGATCCATTGTTTAAATTGAGCTAAAAAAATTTAGAACCCTTAAATTTACGAATATTTCAGTTTATGATGTTTTTAGCTCTGATTTCCGCTC
>NW_019418221.1:14173-16950 GCF_000390285.2 Anoplophora glabripennis | reverse complement strand
AAAAAACAAGTTTTTGGCTTTATTATAGCACATTGACAGCTATTTGACAGCTGCCAACTGTCAATTTTGAAAATCTAACAACAGATCTGAATTCAGCAACCTCAAAAATATAAACCTAGATAATAAAAAAAATGAAATAGGCTATTTCAAAAGTCTATACACACTGCGCATATACATAAATCCGTGGAGGATATTCGGAGCTTTAAAGCTCTGTACCGGCCAAACTATCCATTTTTGAGCTTTGTGGCCATTGAGACAATTGACCAGTATGATGAACTCTATCACATATCAAAAATTCAGCGAATTTGACCGGGACCCAATTTCCATAAGATTTGTGCGGGGTCCTTTAAGGGTTCTACATTTTTTTAGCTCAATTTAAACAATGGATCCTTATTCCTCATCTCAAAAACTACACAAAAATGTTTTGTATCATTAAAAAAAATTTTTTTTTCAAACGAGAGCAAATAATGGAAATTTTTTTCCAAAATTATAATTTTGGGGATCAATTTTGAGGGTGTAAATGGGGTGCTGGTGAAATGTGATTATTTTTCCCTTAATCTGTTCCACTTAAGCTTTAAAACGCTATTTTTAGTTTTTTTTTTATCTTTTTTCTAGGAGGCGCTATTTAATTTTGTCCATACCTAAGTCCAAATGAATTATAGTGCGCCACTTGCGAGCACGCAAATTCGCCTTTCCGTTGCCAAAACCGAAGGTGCCCCGTCGCCGTCGCCGTGGGACTCGCCAACGGCTCCGAGCGCTCGCCCTCCGGATATTAGAGGCTGTTAGCGGTCCGCGCATAGCGCATAATCAATGACCGTTACGCCGCCGACCCGCCGACCAGATTAATTCACTGGAACTGGTCCAGCATCTCGCATCCCGCATCTCGACGGACAGCCGGCCGGCCCGCCGAGGTCTAGAACGGTCACCGAGGGGTCTTCTGGCAACCGGTTATCGTGCGAAATTATACGCCGCCGACCGGCTCGCCTCTCTTCGGATGATCCGCTGCCGTTTTTACTCTCGGCGCGCTTAATTGCCGATAATTGATCGGGGCCGGCTTGGGCCTAGAACGTTAGACGGAATTGCGCCGCGCTAGGCAGGGACGGCGGGACGAGGATAAATCCCGTCTTGTAAAATTTGAAGGGTTCAGACGTGGTAATTTTCCATAAACCTCAATTTTTTTTTACGAATCGGCGACAAATATGTTAGAACATTAAAAAGCACAATCGCCACATAGTTGGGGAATATATGGACTGTGACCATATCTTTTTTCAGAAAAAAAAGTACAAAATTTAGAGAAATAAAACAAATGCAAAAATATTGTATAAACGCAAATTATGATTGGATAAAACTGTCTTATTTCCATTGAAAATAAATAAATAAAATAACTAACCATAATTTACAGTAGAACCTCGATAATCCGAACTAATTGGGACCGGGGGTGGTTCGGACTATCGAATCGTTCGGATTGCCAACTAAAGTGCTTTCCAGGCATAGTAGCATGCAAAAAATGAACACTGACATACTATTTCCCATAAAATAAGGAGCACGTTGTATTGTTAAAGGTACAAAATAGTTTGTTTTATGAAATACATACTACTACTGTGCTACAGTAAGGTAACTATATTTTATGTAAAGTATTGCACATGAATTTCGTAATATTTGCTATTGATGCTCTGTTTACTGTAGCAGTTAGAGAGCGATTCTGATTACATACTATTTTTATTTTTCCCAAAACGGCGTTCGGATTATCGAGCGTTCGGATTACAGGGGTTCGGATTATCGAGGTTCTACTGTATAACTAAACTAACAAATCATATTTTTTTTTGTACCGAAAAAATAAAATAAATTATTCTAAGCATTACAAAAATTTGTGCATAAGCATAAGTGGTTTATGAGAAATATAACGAATCCGTATCTCCCACGTGTTAATTCTTTAAACATTGAAAATTAATTTATAAAAAACGAAATGGTAAATCGATTTAAAATTTAAATATGTTATTCGGAACTGCTTTAAGTATTGAACTAAAAATTTGCATACGTGTCTTAAGTCTAGATTTTATCCGAAGGAACTACCTTAAACAGTAAACATCACCTGTAACTTTCCACGGAGTGTAATATGAATATACAGAGATGCCGACTCGACTATCAATATTAGTATAGTCGGCAGGTCTTTCTATAGTTTGCAATTAGATAGAAATGAAACATAAAAACATTTAACTCATAAATTCTACGGAATCCATAGACGTCCAGAAAAATTTTGCCCTGTATCGTCTAGATATACTAACGAGCGTTCAAATAAAAACGTGGTCAAGTTGGTTCTGAAAATTTGGACGTAGGGCGTAGCGTATAGCAAATGAACTTAAACGTCGTCTGTCAAAGCGCTAGATCGCCGCTATCAATTTGAATATTTTCGTTTTAAAAAGCGTTTAATATGGTGTTTTCTCAAGAACAAAAAGTGTTTATCATAGTCCTACTTTAGAAATGGATGCAAGATTGATGGAATATGGAAGTATTCTATTGAGGAATGTTTCATAGAATTTCAAAATCAATTTCCCGGCGTTGTTGAGTACAAAATTTTTCAAAGTGCAGTTCAGCGTTGTGTTAATGTTTTTCGTGAAACGGGCAGTGTAACAAGAAAAGAAGGAAGCGGCCGACCTAAAAAGCGGACTGAAGAATTAAAAGAAAATGTCCAACAAATAATGGAAAATGCGCCAAGAACTTCTGTACGTGTTTTATCACAAATGGTGGGAGTATCAGTCGGTACCTGCCACACAGTG
>NW_019418221.1:0-13028 GCF_000390285.2 Anoplophora glabripennis | reverse complement strand
TGTTTTACCAAACCGATTAACAGGCGCTGCTTACCTCAACTTTCTGCAGAACACACTGTATGAGTTTTTGGAAGACATTCCTTTGAATCAGAGGCAACAAATGTGGTTCCAGCATGATGGTGCTCCAGCTCATTTTTCCATGGCCGTTAGAGAGCATTTACACCAAACTTTTCCACATAGATGGGTAGGAAGGGCCGGACCTGTTTTATGGCCTCCAAGATCGCCTGATCTGAACCCTCTAGATTTCTTTGTTTGGGGATATTTGAAGACATTAGTGTATGGTACTTCTGTAAATAGCCTGGAAGAGCTGCAGCTACGGATTAATCAAAAGTGTCAAGAAATCCAAACCAAGGAGGGTGTTTTCGAAAGAGTTCGAATATCGTTGAGACGAAGATGTCGTGCCTGTTTGGAAATGGACGAAGGGCACTTTGAACATCTTCTGTAACTTTGATTTTTGTTTATTAAAAGCTTCCTTTGTCGGTTTATTCCTAATAAAATAAAATGTTTGAAAAACGAATAGTGGTCCATATCTCCGCAACCGTTACTTTGCGGACCCATGTATTAAGATTTTTCTGCTTATTTTGGTTTATACTATTACCTCCTGAAATATTTTACACTCTTTTTTTAACACCCTGTATAAGTTTATTATAAATGCACGGTTTCAATCATTCAGTGTGCCAACTTAAATTTCTAGTCACATCTAAAGATCTGAGTTAGCATGATTTCCAAGCTTAATTTGAGATTGCATGTTTTCCAACCGAAATCTGAGATTTCTAGCACCCTGTATGCAATTAAGCCACTTTGAAAGTATGGATGGAAAGCTTAGGGGTCTAGCTATCCCCCCTATAAATATTGTTGCTTTATCTTTCATACTATAAAATACACGCAGTTTGAAGCTAGTCACCGTTTCCATTTTTTTGAAAAAAATTAAATATCTCGAAAACAGTTAATTTTAGGAATAGGGAAACTTCATAAACGTCCACCTAAAATAACACATAGAATCCAAAATAGCAATAATATATAGAGTGTTCCATTTAAAATAAGCAAGTTGATGGCGACTTCCGGTATAACCGGAAGTGGTACGTGAGCGCCATTATTTTAGTTGAGAAGAGCATGCCCGAAAACCCGGTATCCCAAATTTTCAAAATTCAAATCGAAGTAGCCTGAAATAATTCTAATGGGCCGTCACCGTGAGACACCCTGTATACTTCCAATAGATATATGTAAAATATGTTGCAATACTATTTTTGACAATAGTAAAATACTTTTGAAAAGTTTTGACGTTTTCTATAATGTTTTTGCATGAAGTCATCTTCAATCATTCTGTATTTCTTTGTATACCTTACCAAGGAATTCATTTGCTTTCTTGGAAGCATGAATCCAATCCGGTGAACAAATTGGTTTCCCTTGCCCTACAGCAGTAAGGAGTTTTTGAGATCTTTTCACTTGTCCTGTTACTAGTACAGTGCTAGATTCCACACTATCAACTACAGTACCACCTGAAATAGAAATAGTGTTCTATAGTATAGTACATTGTGTAAGAGAGGAAAAGTTGCCAATAGCGCCACGCGGGCCCAGTTGACGCACAAGCGAAGCAAGTGCGGGAAGCGCCCAAGTGGCGCTATGGCAACTTTTCCGAACGAGTTGCACATACTATTTTCTATCGCAAGTGCAAGTCATTATGGGATCTATAGCGTAGGGGGTTATGTGCACTGAAACTTTCCGTGCACATAACCCCCTACACTATAGGTCCCATAGCGAGCGTGCGTGATATAAACTTATAAGAATCACATAGATAGCACTGAATTCTTTAATTCACATAAAATATCGAAAAAACCTGTTATGTTATAACACATACCCATTTGCCTTATTAAACTTTCTAAAAGCGGACTGTCTAACATCGTGAATACAATTTTGGGCTTTTGTTTCCTTTTTCCTTTCTGCAAAATAAAAGGTGACATAAAATCCCTTTAATTTATAAGTTATCTAATGCTAACCTCTGGCGAAGTAAAATTGGGAGGACTTTGTATGTTTTCAATTCTAGATTTGGAAGTTTCAGGCACTGCACACGTAGCCATGCTCCTGCGATTCTTACATACCGACACCTTTACTTCAGAAGAATTTATTACCCTCTGGCTTTTTCTCGTTTTTGTAGATTTCGCCTCTAATAATGCAAAACTCTTTTCAACATCACTTTTCACGGTCTCCCGTTCACTCTTGTCACTGCTTGTACTTAAGTCGAATTCTGGATTAATAAAAGTTTCACACTCCTCTTTGGACACATGAGTCTTTGGATGACTTGTTGATCTGGTTCTTCTAGACGCGAGACTTGTTTCGGGTTTTTGAAATTCTTCATGAACTTGTTTTGTTTTATCAGAAACTTTGCCTCTTTTCTTTCTTTTAGATGGCGTATCAGTATTTTCTTTAACAGTACTTAAAGGTTTCTTGATAAATGCTTCAATCTGACTCAAAGTCTCAGACTGAACCTCGATTTGTGCTTCTGCAGAACTTCTTTTCTTAGGAAGTGTTTTTACTTTTGTTTTTTTGGAGTCTTTGGAAGTTTCTGCCACGAATCTTTGTATTTGACTTAAAGTCTCGCTTTGATCCGTAACCGTTTTGGTAGCTTTTTCTTTGGGAATTGGAACAGATGGGCTTCCTTGATATTTGTTTGGTTTTTTCAAAGTAGATAAAGGCTCCTTGATAACTGCATCGACCTGATTTAACTTTTCCATTTCAACATCGGTTAATTTTCTCTTTTTACTTAGTTCCGAGGTGTTTGTATCTGACTGTATCTGCCGTTTTGTTCTTAAACGAGTTTTACTCACAACAGCCTTTGGTAGATCAGATGCTTTAAAGTTATCTTTATTAGCACTGCTACTGTTTTCTACTAAATCTTGGTTAATCTGCTGTGTCGGAATCATGTAGGGATCCTCATTATTCTCATCTTTATTTGCTTCTAAATTTTTAGTAAGGCCAATATCTTCAGTTTCTTGTACATATAGATCATTTAGGGGCTTATTCAATTTTTTAACCACTATATTTGGATTTACTGGTTGGGTCTCGGCTAAATAAAGATCCTCATTGTGTTTTCCTGAAGTCTTTAGACTTGTACCTGCATCCAGATTGGTGTCTTTAATTGTTTGTAAATTTAAATTGGATCTATCTTGAGAAGTTTCATTTTTGTCTTCAAATTTATTTGTCTGCTTCATTGTTGTACTACTTGTCTCTAATTTATTTTTATTTGATTCTGTATTTTTAGTAGGACTAAGATCCTGCGTTTCTTGCAAATACAAATCCAATATTGATTTACTCGGAGAAATTTTATCAGTTTTTTCAATGATTGGACTTGGATTTACTGGTTGAGTTGCTGCCATATACAGATCCTCATTAATTTTCTCTACTCTTTTCTTTACTGTGTCTGTAGTAACATCTACATGCTGATTTTCTTGCAATGATGAATCCGTTGCAGCTTTATCTTGAGCCGTATTATTTTCTCCAACATTTATATTTACTTGTTGGGTAGGTGCCAGATAAAGGTCTTCATCTTTGTGTGCTGTCGCTAAACTTAAATCCTGGGTTTCTTGCAAATACAAATTACGTTGCTTTTGTTCTTCATTTAATTTCTGTGTGGGTTCCCCAAAAAGGTCTTCATCTTTGTGAGCTGTGGAGTTTAAATCCTGGGTCGGTTGCAAATACAAGTTACATTGCTTTTGTTCTTCATTTAATTTCTGTGTGGGTGCCATGTAAAGGTCTTCATCTTTATGTGCTGCCATGTTTAAATCCTGGGTTGGTTGCAAATACGGGTCACGTTGCTTTTGTTCTTCATTTAATTTCTGTGTTGGTTGTAGATAAATGTCTTCAGTTTCGGCTCCCTCTTCATTTATTTTCTGAACAGGTGCTGAATAGAGGTCATCTTGACTTTTACTGAAAATACTCGACAGAGACCCATCTAGTTTCACCTTTTTTTTCTTAAAGGTATACTTTTTCTGTGGTGTTTTGAATTCTGGTTGATTGTTGTTTTGTTTTTGTGTTGGCATCATATAAAAATCTTCATCTGCCTCCATATTAATATTTTTTGAGGTACAGGAAGTAGGCTTATTGTCTACTTCATTCTCATTTAGTTTTTGTGTTGGCATTAAATAGATGTCATCTTCTGTTTCATTTGTTTCTTGAGCTGTGTCTGAAATAACTGATGTTTTAGCTTGATTCACACTTAGCGCTTCTACATGATGTTCGTTCAGTTGATTAAATTCTGGTTTAGGATCTGTACAAATTTTTTGCGTTGGGTTCAGATATAAATCTTCACCTATTTTGTTTTCGATACTGTTTGAGACATCACCGCTGTTACTTAATGTATGTTCCTCGTTATTTCCCAATTTTTTATCATTGTCATTATCGTTTTTGACATTGCTTATGCTTTCTTCATTAACAAGATCATTCGTTTTGTCTTCATGAATATCATTTTCTTTTTTATTTTCAACACTTTCAACCATCAATTCCGTCAATCCAAGTTTAAAACTCTCCTCCGAAGATTCGTTCTGACTATTCGCATTTGACGACACTTTTGAATTTTTGTATGCAAACATGTCGGCAAAAGCATCTTGTGTTGCTGGAATGCAGTCGGTGTCATTTAAAGTATCATTATTGGTTTTATCGTGGGTCTGTTTTAAAATTATGTCGTTTTCCTTATTGTCCTCTATATCAGTTTCTGAATCAGAGTCCAATAAACGTTTATTTAAAATTTTAGGTTTAATAATATCCTGGGACTGCGTTGAAATGTCCTTATAACTTACATGTTCCTCTATGTCTGTCTCTGAATCGGAATTCAAAACTTTACTGTGCTTTTTAATTTGCCTTGGCAAGTCATCTTCGATTTCAGTATCCGAACCCGAGAGATCTGCTTCTTTTATAGGTAGTTTTTGATTATTAATGCGAATATCTATTTCCTTCTCTATGTCTGTGTCAGAATCAGAATTATATATAATTTTGTTCTCATGTGGCTGCGATAAATCTTCTGATGAACTTAATTTGCGTAACGGTCGCTTTCTAGGTATTCCAATTCCCTGTGAATCTGAGAAAACAGAGTCATTGTCATTTGCCGAATTTACCTCTTTATTAAATATATATTCATTTGAAACAGGTTTCTGTGTTGCCAAAAAATCAATTGATTCATTACTCTCCTCTTCTATATCCTTTTCTAGATGATTTTCATCTATTACTGTTTCTTCTATTACCGTTTCTTCTACAGTACTCATATTAGAGGTCTTTTGAACAAATAGTTCGTTACCTTCTGTATCGCTATTGGTTTCTGCACGTGACTGAATTAACTCTTCTGAATTATGAATATCATCTATTTGAGTGCATGAATCACTGCTCTTTTCACTTAATTCAAGTCCTTGAGGCATATTAACAACTTCCGTTTGCATTTCATGCAAATTCACTTCCTGACATTTCTCTACACTGTTAAGATTTCGAGGCAAATCGATGACTTGCGTTGGCATTTCGTGTATATCCATTTCTTGTTCTTTTAGTTTTCTAAGTTCTAGAGGCAAATCGACAACTTGTGTTGGCATTTCATGTATATCCATTTCATGTCGTTTTTCCACTTTTGTTAATTCTTGGGGTAAATCGTCAACATGTGTCGGCATTTCATGGATATCCACTTCTCGTTGCTTATTTAATTGTCCATTTTCTAAAGAGTCTGACTGACATTTTCCTATGGGTTCGTCTGGCACTGTTGCTGAAGTAGATGCTAGTTGGTAATCAACAACTTGGGTTGCAACTTCATGAATATCATTATCAGAAATTGAATCTGAACAAAATCTGTGTGTTTTGTTGTCTGGTCCTGATTTGTTTAAAGACGACTCATTTATCATCAACTGAGTGCCTGCTTCATAAAAATTTTGAGTTATGTTTTGAGTCATGTCAGTGCTTTCCCTTCTTAAATGTACAGTAGTATCCATGTTACATACCTACAACATTAATCAATATTATACTTATGTTTCGAATCATGTCTGTTTTATTACAAAAGAAAGGGGAAAATATTTATGCAGTCTCAAATATGCAGTGAAATAAAAAAAGTACGCAATTTTTTGTCAAATGTATAACTGAAATAGTTAAAAAATAGTTATTAACCATATTTTATGTAAAAAATTTCTTATTGAGTGAAATGGATTAATAAGTACATCCCTGATTATTAACACGTTGACTGCGAGATAATCTCAACGTACCTTGTCCGTGACTGCGATACATATCTTCGGGGATATGTAACAAAACTTCTTCTGTGTGCGGTACATATCCCTGGGGATATGTAATTTTTTTTACATTTGACCCTATAAAATTAAAAATAACACAATTATTGCTATAAACTTGCATGTATCTGTAACTATATATCCTAGGATACTAACGTTTTCATTCACAAAAAATTTTGAAAAGAAAATAATAGAAAAATCATTATTTTTAAAAAGTACAGATTCTGCAACTTCCACAAGATACAGTAAAAATGTGATTATTGAGATTCGCATATTTTTTATAATGAGTACATACCCCCCGAGGTATGTACCGCAGTCAACGTGTTAAGTTACTTACTCTACAATAAGATGCAGAAACATCTCCAAACTTAATTTCCACATCATTCACAAGTTCATATAATTTATATGGTGATAGTTTTGTACCAAGTAAATATGTCCCATTGGAAGAATTTAAATCACTAATAAAATGCTGAGCATCATCCACGATTATTATTACAGCATGGTTTTGACTCACATTCTGAAACATATTACAATGAACATTAGTTTTTTATTTTTAATTTATATAAAACTCTATCGTAACTTAGCGTTATGTTTATCTGAAATTTATTTTATCTTTAATACGCTAAAATAACTACGAAAACCTTATTTTTAGTAGTAGATTTCAATGTTTGGTTTTGCAGCAATTATGACTAATTTGAAATGATAAAGTTAAATAGAATGATCTAGTGCAAATGTAATAAGTATACACAACAGTAACGCTACACAATGAGCAATAATAGATTTTACTAAGCACAGAAGCTTTTCCATGCTCTTATCTTAGTTTTAGGAAGTAAAGCTTTTCGAACTAGATATCCGAATAAGTAATATAATATCTAGCAAAGAGCACTGCAGACATATTTATGAACACTTACCAAGTTTTTTAAATTAATTATGGCACTCTTATTTCTTCCAACAGTATTCACTCCTTTATATACAAAATAGTTCTTATGTTGAGTTTTTATTATAGCGCCCTGAAATAAAAAAAGAAAACATAGATATTGTTATCAAACATATATTTAAACAAGGCTGTTCTGAACACATATATTATCTACCTGAATTCGATTATAATGGTCAGTCATAATACAATTTTCTTTGTTTTCAACCATACTTGTAACTGAAAAAAACTTAATATTATTTTGGTATTGGTAAATATAAATACGAAGTGATATAAAAAAGCGTATAAATTAAAAATGTCAAAAAAACAAATTCGAATTTGACAATTGTTGACACAGTCAACTTCTTCTTCTAAAAAAATGGGCCTAGTAAAGTCAAATTTTTGGGGATAAATTACTGCGGAAGGTTGGATGTACCGGTTAAAACAGTTTCTATCGACAGTGAATTTGAATTTGCAAAATTAAAATTCGTGAATTTTATTAATTGATCGGTTTCCCTAGTACAAATTTAATTCTTTAAAACATTTATATAACTTTATATGACATTATTGTGTAAGATACTTGGTTATTGTATTTATTACTATTTCGTTATTTCAAATAGTGTTCCCAATAGCCGAAGCTTGTACAAATCATATGGATTTCGGCAACTCCAGACGCCGAATTTCTTCCATTTATTATACACTACTGTCCAGTAAGTATTTCAGGTTTTCAGTTTAATTTCATATTATCAAACCAATAATACTATTATCCATTTCCAAAATATTATTTAACATGGTGAGCTACTACTATATAATAACATATACCTTTAAAAGCTATAATGTTAAGGCATGGTACCTATCATGGTAGGTACTTTTCATTAAACATTAAAGGATTTAAATATTATACAGCATGTATATATTGTATAATATAATATACATGTTAAAATATGGTCATCAGCCAAATTTTAGATCACGTCGGGGTGTGTGGCCCAAGTTCTTTAATTTAGTTGGTTATGCATCAACAATAATGAGAACTTGATTGAACAAAAGAAAAATGTGAATTTTATCCTAATCGTTGGTATTGTAAGCTTAGCTGTCCTTTTGGTTCACATGGATTTCATGGAAATCTGTTTTAATAGTTCTGTGTGTAATAAAAAGATTATTACACACAAAGGTTTTTCCTTTTTTGAATTAAGTTTACACTGACAGAGTATGTTAGCCCTGTGTTAGCGTGGCAGAACGTTGTGTCGTGTTGTGACAAAGAGCCATCGAAGAAAAGCATTTCATTTCAATGGTGTGTATGAAAATTATTACTCTCATGCTCTCATGTTTTGAAATATTTTTTTAGAAAATTCGATCAAATTTGAAACAAGTTTGTTGCTAGGTATGCAAACTAAAGCAGTATTATTAAATAGTGTTTGTTCCACTCCGTTTTTTATCTTTATTTAAAAATTGATTAAAAAAAAGAAATATTTTTTGTTTTCCACGGTTTTCGATTTCAGAGTTGAATGTTCAAAGTTCTGTATCGAATGTTAGGCAACCAAACTTGCACAACTGCAGGGATTAATACAAAAATATCTTGGTTTGTTTTTCTTTCCAATAGATTATTGGTAACTGTTAATCTGTATTTGTAGATAAATATCAAATTGACAAACAACAGGTAGGTACCTATCAACTACAGAAATTGCAAATAACTAAATAACAAAATATGCTTATACAGAATGTCTAGAATTTATAGATAACTAAATGGCTAAATATACGTATACAGGATGTTCAGAAACGAAACTACCATAACCATACTTCTTTATGTGAACATAAAATTACCTTTGTTGTCTTAAAAGGTTATAGGGTTCAGAGATATTTTTTTAGTATTATCTGCACTTCAGTGACCTTTATATTTTAGTATAAAAATAAACTTATATTGAGTTGTAAATAAATATATAAGGTACCTACCTAGCAATTATATATATTTTTTTGTTTTCTGGTTTTTGTGAAGTATGTACAGTAAGCCCATAAATTTGGCAGTAGATGGATGGAGCCAAAACCGATTTTTTATGCATTGTAGCTGTTGCAAGATGAACTACAAAAGCGACAGCGATTTACCCTGAGTCACGTGACCTAATACAGGTCGTACAATATTTGTTGACATAGAATTCCAAGAAAAGATAAAGGTTCTTGAGATTTTCCCGCAATGTCTTTCTACCTTTGTTGTCGAAAGCGGTTAATTCCAAGAATGTGGCGCAGGGGTCTTCTTGGAATCATATCTCAACAAATATCGTACGGAGTGTATAATATAAATATAAATTGCGCGACATTGATTTGAAAATAAATTATTTTTCTGATTAGGAAATTAACTCTTTTTCGGTAGCAACACAACGATTGATTGTTAGAAAGATGGCAATTTTTATTTTTGAAGACGGTTATTATAAGCGTTATTAAGATATTATACTTTATAAATAGTCCAGGAAATATTGAGTTGGACGCGACATTTTGTTTCGGCAAGCTGAATTTATCACTATAGATGCTAAATATTATGTGCAATAACATATATTCCACAGTCATAAAAATGGGGGGAAGATTGTTTACAGGGTGGTTAATTGTATAATTTTTACGTAAATTCACGTTTTTCGCTTATAACTTTTTCTTCATTTCCACGAGAAAACAGTACTTTTTTTTCGTCTTCAAGAACCTACAAAACTAGCCCTCGAGCGTCAAAAAATATTGATTAGATCAAAAGTTATAAACAGAAGAAATTTATTTATAACTGATTTTTTTCATGTTAGATTTCATAATACATTGAAATCTATAATTTTTTTTTAATTTCAGGTTTGCAACCTGGATTTTTTTTTATTTTTTAGCCTTAGTTGCAAAATGAAATATACGACGCACGAGCGTGATATAGTTATATATTATTACATATTCGGAAAGCTTATGAAAAGAACAAGATTCGTTGAAAAACAACGGAGGACTGTCAAATATATTATTTTCAAACGAATTTCCCTTATTTAACGGCAGGACGATGAATATTATCGTCATTTTCTTCGGACTCACTGTCGTTCGCTTCCCCCACCCTTCCGCCGCGCCACGGCTCGCCGAAAATCAAGCGACCCACTGAGCTATATCACGCTCGTGCGTCGTATATTTCATTTTGCAACTAAGGCTAAAAAATATAAAAAAATTCCAGGTTGCAAATTTAAAATAAAAAAATAATAATAGATTTCAACGTATTATTATGAAATCTACCTTGAAAAAAATCAGTGCAATTGTGGAAGATCCTCGGGATCGTCCAGGCTAATAATTAGTTCATTTGTTTATAAGGCCATAACTTTTAAACTATTCAACTTACCAATTCCAGATTTCGTGTGAGTTATTAGACAGTGATAAGTAATGAGAGGATGCGATGCCAAAACGTTCTGGTAATAATAACGCAGTTTATAAATGTTTAATTCAAAAGTCACAAATAAATTTCTTCTGTTTATAACTTTTGATTTAATCAATATTTTTTTAGGCTCGAGGGCTAGAATTGTAGGTCTTTTGAAGACGAAGAAAAGTACTTTACTATTCTCTCGTGGAAATGAACGGAAAAAAGTTATAAGCGAAAAACATGAATTTACATAAAAATTATATAATTAACCACCCTGTAAACAATCTTCCCCCCATTTTTATGATTGTGGAAACTAATATGTTATTGTACATAATATTTGGCATCTATAGTGATAAATTCAGCTTGCCAAAACAAAAAGTCGCGAAATTGTCATTTCCCAGCATATCTTCCTGGCCTAAAACAACATTTGCACATGAAATAATGTTTTTTTTAATACGAAATAAATAAAAGATGGTACTAATGTTAATATCGATTCCTCACATCAGTTAATATCAGACTACACATTTTTGTCGTAAAATTTTGAAAAACAAGTGAAATACATACGACCAAAAAAAAAGAAATAGCATAAAATCGGTTTTCTTTGAATATCTTCGGAACTATCCGGAATTTTCTATATTTAAAAACAATCCAGTGATCGCCATAAAATTTT
This sequence comes from Anoplophora glabripennis, assembly GCF_000390285.2. Taxonomy (NCBI): domain Eukaryota; kingdom Metazoa; phylum Arthropoda; class Insecta; order Coleoptera; family Cerambycidae; genus Anoplophora; species Anoplophora glabripennis. Next base: position 1,833 of record NW_019418221.1, on the reverse strand, counting down.
GCACATTTTTGCTTATTTAACCGTTTCTGCAACTCTTAAAATAAGAAACATACCTTCATAGGACAATTAAAAAGTTGTAACCCTGTATATTTGTCGGAGTGTTCAACACGCTGTGAATGACAAAGTATCAATATCAAGACTAGTCTTAGATCAATAAATAACCCTTTTTATTTAATGGTAAAATNAAGTTGAATAGTTTACAAGTTATGGCCTTATAAACAAATTAACTAATTATTAGTCTGGACTATCCCGAGGATCTTCCACAATCGCACTGATTTTTTTAAAGGTAGATTTCATAATAATACGTTGTGAATTATTAGACAGTGATAAGAAATGAGAGGATGCGATGCCAAAACGTTCTGGTAATAATATCGCAGTTTATAATTGTTTAATTCAAAAGTCATAAATAAACTTCTTCTGTTTATAACTTTTGATTTAATCAATATTTTTTGACACTCGAGGGCTAGATTTGTAGGTCTTTTGAAGACGAAAAAAAGTACTTTACCTACTGTTTTCTCGTGGAAATGAACGGAAAAAAAGTTATAAGCGAAAAACGTGAATTTACGTAAAAATTATACAATTAACCACCCTGTAAACAATCTTCCCCCATTTTTATGACTGTGAAAACTAATATGTTATTGTACATAATATTTAGCATCTATAGTGATAAATTCAGCTTGCCAAAACAAAAAGTCGCGAAATGGTCATTTCCCAGCTTATCTTCCTGGCCTAAAACATTTGCACATGAAATAATGTTTTTTTTTTTAATACGAAATAAATAAAAGATGGTACTAATGTTAATATCGATTCCTCGCATCAGTTAATATCAGACTACACATTTTTGTCTTAAAATTTTGAAAAACAAGTGAAATACATACGACCAAAAAAAAGAAATAGCATAATATCGGTTTTCTTTGAATATCTTCGGAACTATTCGGAATTTTCTATATTTAAAAACAATCCAGTGATCGCCATAAAATTTTGCACATTTTTGCTTATTTAACCGTTTCTGCAACTCTTAAAATAAGAAACATACCTTCATAGGACAATTAAAAAGTTGTAACCCTGTATATTTGTCGGAGTGTTCAACACGCTGTGAATGACAAAGTATCAATATCAAGACTAGTCTTAGATCAATAAATAACCCTTTTTATTTAATGGTAAAATTATTCATTGTTCACTTATTCTTATTCCTCGCCTAAAGAAAAAAAAAATCCAGAAAGTTAAAGGCACCACTATTCTGTGGCTGTATTTCTTGTTTTGCCTACCCAGATTAACTAGTCGTAAGAAACCGAGTCTGTCTAGGATGAGAGTAAGAAAGGGTTGACGTTAGAGGTCAAAGGTTCTTACTGGACCACTGAAGCTGGAGACATTGGGCAATGATGGTTCTTTCGTCCCATGCGTACATTTAACGGATAAATTTAACAGGTTTCAATAATCAGCGTAACCCGTTAAGCGATGTAACAACGATCTGATTAAAATATATTTAGAGGGGTTAAAAATCTTAAAACATTTTTTTTAATAGTTAGGTAACTATTAATAGTAGGCACATAATTCAGGGTGTTATTTAAGTACGTTATTCTTTGAGTGATTCTAAAACGAAAAGTTTATATAAACATATAGTAGGATCATATTCGATGCAAAGTAATAAATCATTGCCTATCAAGGGAACCAATGAAGTACGTTTTTAAGGGTTTTACAAATTGAATAATTTCTTTATACATTATGAAAGGACGAGGGGATCAGTTCAGGTCTGGCACCCTTGGGTTCCTACAAAAATTCCTTTATTCTCATAAACTATTTATTTTAAATGTAATTTATTATAAATCCAAT
>NW_019418220.1:18152-18641 GCF_000390285.2 Anoplophora glabripennis | reverse complement strand
GCTGAGCTCAGACATATTGCGATACTTGAATGGGCACTTTAATTCTATAATTGCATTATCTCCAACTAAGCCATCAGGTGAAGCACCAAAAAATCCGCACATATCCATCCACAAACCTGTGGTACCACTTGAAGACCCATGGCTAAGGTAAAAGCGTCAAGCCCTTATTCTTCGTGCTGCAGCCCCCACTGGATTGCCTGTACTCCAGTCACATCGTAATCACCCAGAAGATTCTTGAATAGTGAAGGAGGATATCGGTCCTTCTTACAGGCAGCCAAAACTTCCCCGAAGTGGCTGGCTGTTAAGCGGTACTTGCGAGCCACAAGCCAATTGGGATTCTTTGATTGCCCAATTGTTGACTGCGTAATAGAATTCCTGACCTCTTCAGTAATGGCGAGTCTATTACATACAAACAGCGCTTTGTCTTCTGCTTCAATAAAGTCAACTGAATAAATTATGCAGTCAATTTCTGGCATGATGAAAGCTTCC
>NW_019418220.1:11017-16396 GCF_000390285.2 Anoplophora glabripennis | reverse complement strand
GGGGTCGCTAAATCTGAATCTGGGGTTCTCTTGACCTTGAAGTGTCAGAATCAAGGTCAAATAAAGGTCAAAACCCTAAAATTTGATGATATGATATTTTTGACCCCGGATTCCGAAAGAGCAGAAAATTTTACATCCGAATACGTATTTACCACAAACATAACAGAAATGATATGGGGTTTTTGGGTTGTCATGCTCATGTCTATGGGTTCTACTACTTGTAGCTTTATACTCTGGTGAGGCCAAGGTAGCCACCTCAACAGAGCCGCGGTCACTGGATGACGACGCCTGCGGGCCCGCTTTCCCACCCTGACCAGCCGCCGATACTGGGGTTCCATCCCCCTGCATCGTAAATTTCTCCGTTGTGTTTGCCATGACGGCATACGCGTCCTGTTCCAGGGACTTTGCCGGATAGCGGGACAACTCCGTTGCCCGCCGTCACCACGGGGAGGTGCCCTGGATGCAAACACACGGATGAAATTTTTCACTCTTTCAGAATCCGGAGTAAGAAAATATTATATCGTTATATTACGACGTGATTGGCTCAAATGAATACCAGAATCGTGATCAACGACCCGAAAAATATCAACTCATCAAAGACCCAAGATCTCAATTTACAGCCAAAAGCTGGAAAATGGATTTGATTTTGGATGACCATCACGTGACCTACAAAGGTCTGTTCTAAAAAAAAAGTCAATACATATTCGGACGTAAAATTTTCTGCTCTTCAAGAATCCGGGGTCAAAATGATCATATCATCAAATTTTAGGGTTTTGACCTTTATTTGACCTTGATTCTGACACTTCAAGGTCAAGAGAACCCCAGATTCAGATTTAGCGACCCCGAAAACATGTATATAAATTTTTCCAAATTTTTTAATAGTCATTCCGCAATTTGACCTTCAGATGCCCTTGACCCTGACGTGATGGGGTCAAACGGACCCCGGATTCGGATTCAGCAACCCCAAAAACATATAGTGCACCTCCTCAGATATCGGAGAAAATAATTTCATTTTTGTTTGTGGGGCTGTGTAATCTACAAAATCTACCATAAACCAAACAAATTGAAATCACAGCTCTTAATTAAACAAACAATAACAAACTGTGTTAAAACAATAATCGATAATACGTTAATCGTATCGCCGTAAAATTCCTCCAATCCACGGTAGTGTGGGGGTGGTTTACACGAACCAGGAAAAGGCCGAGGCTTTCGCCGATAGCCTGGAACTGCAGTGTAGACTACCTCGGCTGCCCGACGAAGACGAGGAATTCGAGATAGTGGCTGAGCGCGCGGCCCGACGCGTCGACAGAGAGCCAGACAATGACATAGCAACTCCTGACGAACTAAGACTGACAATACGTAGACTTAAAAATAGAAAAGCCCCCGGACCCGAAAACAGCAAACATAATCCTTATCCCAAAACCCAACAAAGATTACACCATCCCATCCAACTACCGGCCCATTAGCCTACTCCCGGCTATGAGTAAAGTGGTAGAAAAAAATATCCTAACCCGTCTAAGAACCCACTCCCAAGAACTGCAAGTCATTCCAGACGAGCAGTTCGCCTTCCGACCCAATCACTCCACTGAACTCCAAATCCTTCGCCTTACCGAGCACATCACGGCGGCCTTCAACAGGGGACAGTACACTGGTGCTGTCTTCCTGGACGTCGCAAAGGCCTTCGATACGGTTTGGCATGAAGGCCTACTGATGAAAATGCTCACCAACCAATATCCCATATCCTTTACCAAACTCATAAAATCCTACCTACACCACCGAAAATTCCGCATCCAAATCCAAGATTCCCTTTCCACCACCCGTCCCATGGAGGCCGGTGTCCCCCAGGGCACCGTCCTGTCCCCACACCTATACACCATTTACAACTCCGACATCCCACATCCCCCCAACACCAACATATACTTATACGCCGACGACCTGACAATCACATCCCAATCCGTAGATCCTAGATATTCCGTCTCCCTCCTCCAAAACTCCTTAGACCAACTTGAAACCTGGTGCAACAGGTGGAAAGTCAAAATTAATCCCAACAAAAGTTCGGCTATCCTTTTTACCAAACGAAAAATCCCACAAAACCTCGACAGACTGACACTATCCCAGGAACCCATCTCCTGGAATCGACAAACACGATACCTGGGCGTGACGATGGACCAGCGTCTCACGTGGAAACCGCACATCGTGGAGACGGTGGCGCGAGCGAAGACCACCAGGGCTAGGCTCTATCCCTTACTCAAAGGTGGAAACACCCTCAGTTTAAGGAATAAGCGAACGCTTATCAAGGTGGTACTTCAACCGCAGCTAACCTACGCCTCCACGGCGTGGGGTCACGCGGCAAAAAGCCACTTAAAGTCATTACAGGCTGTGGAAAACATAGCCCTCCGCACGGCCACCGACGCGCCCTGGTACGTAAGAAACACTGACATATTACGAGACTTACAATACACAAACGCTACACAGACAATAAGACAAAACGCGGAGAAACGATTTGACGTAGCCGCTAGACATGACAATCCCCTCCTCAGGCAAGCCGTTGACTACGTACCCGACGTGACCGACAAACACAAAAGACCTAGACACCAACTTTTTGACCCTGGGTGACCACCCCAATGACCCCCCCCCTGCCCGCTAACCTTTTCTGTTTCAGAGACAGCCAGGATCAAGAAACGAAGACAACGACACACACACACACACACACACACCCCATACCCTCCTTAACCCTCCCCTCCCGCGCTAGCCTAAGGGCCACCTTAGCAAAGCGCATCCCAGGCTGCATAGCCGCACTACCCTACCCAACCATACCACACATAAACATGACACTACCCCCGGGGTTTACACAGACGAGCCGGCGAAGCAAGAAGAGCGCCAGAAGAAAGGGCCCTAGCCGGCGGGGCCCAGCCAGGACAAAAGGAGGTCCCACAAAGCGCCTACACCGGCCGCATTTGCGGTCGGGGTAGATGACGGATGGGGCCCACCTACGAAGGCTGTCCAGGCCTACACGAGATGAGGCAGGATAAAGAGGAATAATCCCCCTCGATCCCAAATCATTGAGGCCAATTTCTAGCCATAGAATAATGGCGTATTGTCGTTTATTTTACTAGAGGCACGCTCAAGAGCATTTCTCGTAACAACGTTACTGCGGTAGGTTATTTTACGGTTTGAGGCCTTTGGGGACGATATTATAGCGATAAAACTTAATTTGAACATTTTAAATTTTGTGTTTACGCCTGTGGAGACCCAAACTTTCAAGTAGTCCAGGCTCCACCCTCCGATAGGCCGTCGTAGTTTGTAAGTGGTATAATTTATACAATTCCTGGGCATTTATTACACTTGTCAACAGAACAATCAGGACATGGTTTTTGACAAACCATTTTTGTAATACAGTCCTTATACAGGGTGTCCCGAAATTAATGAGATACGGAGCAAGAGTAGATTCCTTACATCAAAATAAGGCGATTAAACCAAACTTACCTTGGTCCATTGTGGCTAATAAAAAAGTTACAGGGCGTTAAAGTTGACATTTTGAATTCGAAATTCTTAAAATTCTTTTGAAATTTTGGATAAGGGGGTTTTCTGGGACGAGAAAAACGAATCCGTACTTAATTTTGCAGGAGACGCTAGAGGGCGCTACGAAATGTACTCTTGGTTGATAAAAACTGGTTATAACTTTTTTATCAGTGTGTGTACGAAAGTTTTAATAGAAAAATATTGTTCTCCTATCTATTTTTCACAAGTAATTGATACTTGTTTTATGTCGATAAATTTAACCGTTATCGATTTATTTTATTTTTTTTTCCTATTGGATGCAATAAAATAAAATAAAAGTTTGTAGTTACTTACGTAAAACTGAAAAGTTATAGGCAATTTTTATCAACCAAGAGTACATTTCGTAGCGCCCTCTAGCGTCTACTGCAAAATTAAGTACGGATTCGTTCTTCTCGTCCCAGAAAACCCCCTAATCCAAATTTTCAAAAGAATCCTTTGAAAACTTTCTAAGAATTTTAAGAATTTCGAATTCAAAATTTGAACTTTAACGCTCTGTAACTTTTTTATTAGCCACAAATGGACCAAGTAAGTTTGGCTTAATCGCATTATTTTGATGTAAGGAATCTACCCTTGCTCTGTGTCCCATTAATTTCGGGACACCCTGTATAGTCCGATAATGGACAGTCCGTACTTTTTTGTTAACTGTTTAATAATTTCAGCATCTAACATAAGTTTCACATTTTGATGTATAATACAGACGTATACAGAATGCGTACCAGATGCTCTGGGAAGAATTCAGTATTTTGGCATCAAAGATGCAAATTTGCGAAAAGAAATATGTATCGTCATTTGGATGGGTCTCTTTGAAAGAAGCGTATAGTTCTTTCAAACTTAATAATAAATAAACGTTTACGTTTTTCATCTCTTGCCTCATTTTTTATGGAAACATCTTTCATTAATGGCATCATTCAACTATTCATGTCGTTATTGTTGTGCAACTCTTCAACTATAGAAACGGAACAGTTTCCTGTGGCAAATTTTTCCCTCTTTTCGCAATAGTTCCTCCTAACACTCCATTGATGGACTTTAGTTTTTTAGATTTTTGACCTTGACGGATTGAACTCCTTAGCAATTTTTCTTGCACTCCAAGATGAAGGAGCTGTAGCAAGAATTTTAAATTTTAAAAGATTATTATTCTTTAAACTTGAAAATTTACTTTTCCGCCCATTTCTTCTAAATCTGTTTTTCTTTGAGAACGATCTTTTATTTCGGGTAAAGCACTGGAATAAAGACTTACGATTGCTTCGTCATCGGTCATAACAGTAATTCTTCATTGGTCAAATTATCAAAATTGCTTTCATTAGGTTTTAGAATATCATCTGCTGTACTTTTTTCCTGGGGGATGCAAGATAGAGGGTGTTAAAATTTACAAAAAAATATAGTTTCTGTCAGGACTCGAAGAATATCTGAAAATGTTTTTGGTATGCTATGTACCGTATATTTTCGTATCGTTAGCAGGATGTTAACTACATAATTTTCTTAGAAAATGTGCATCCAAGAACATTTATAATCCTCCTGGAACATTCGATTGTTGCTGTTCTGATACCAAAGACGTTATTCCAGTCATCGTTATCTGCCTCAACATGTCCCTATTATTGAGGTTGTTTGGCCAATCTCGTGTTGTCTTAGTCCAAACGTTTTCAATTGGGTTCAAATCACGTGACTTAGCAGCCAAGACGATTCTTTCGATTTCCGTATATTCGTCGAACCACCTGAACTATTCTTGCAGTGTGTACCGAAGAATTATCCTGAACATACTGTACAGGTTGTCCGTCATTTGCAGCTACCAAGGGCAATAAATGATTTTCCAAAATATTT
>NW_019418220.1:4828-10915 GCF_000390285.2 Anoplophora glabripennis | reverse complement strand
CATATGGGTTCCTCTTCTCTGGGTGGATTAATACAATTTTCTGAATGATTAATCATTCTACGACCATTAAAAATTGCGTCGCATTCCCCATATGCTCGCCAACAATCCGTGCAAATGTAGCTTTCTTCATCTATACATTGCTGCAGAATTGGTATCATTGTTTCGGCATCGCGTCTTTCCACTATTACTGCAAATCTCTTCTTTGTCGTCCGGCTTATTCCTCCTAATACCCAAATATGTCTCCATGTGTTTACTCTCCCAACGTTATACTTCCGTTTGAAGAGGTGAGTTTCATCCACTTCAACGACGTCTCCAGCACCTCCTATAGGCACATAGTCATGCCAGGCATTGGCACAAGCTACATCCCTACAGAAATCGTACCAGTAGCAAGCCGTTTCTGGAGATACAGACAAAATTGTCTAAACACGTATAAGTGGCTCCCGCCACATAAATACAATACTGACAATTTTATCTGCAGTCAGCTCACATTTCAAACGAGTTCTCGCAAGGAAAGTATTCTCCAGTGGACCAAATCTCTTCTTCGTAGGGTGGTTATTACAGCAGTATCTCCAACCATGTCTTGCCGAATCGGTTATTGTTCTAAGGATTCTGCCACAATCTGGGCAATTAACTTCATCACGTCTATTCGGAATTATTCGAAGATTTTCTAAAAATCTTATTCCTTGTCGATGTTGTGCTGCCTTCTTTTCGGGGGTTTCAATGCCTCCCAAACCTAAATAGGATCCTACAGTAAAATATTTAACTTGACCCTGCATAAAGTCCACAGAATCCATTATTATTAATTACTAAAAACTAAAAACCTAATACTATTAATATTATTAACTATTAATACAAAATACCATTAATACTCCTAATACTCTTACTATATTAATACTTATAAATACAAATAAGGATACAACACTAATAAGTCGCTAGTCGCCAGTCACCAATGAAAAGTCTACAGATTTAATTTTCGTTTTGTTTAGAGAATATATTACGCTCTCTACTTCAACGAAATTAAAAGTAGACTGATTTCTACAAATGGATATATTCCCGAAAACAATAACAGTAACGGGGTAGGAGAACCTTTGACCAATAAGGGCGTTTAGATTTGGCGGATATGAGCACCGTGACGTAACATATGACAACTATACTGTAAACAATATGTTTGAATAGGGAATAGGACAATCTCTTGTTGTATGAACCCAAAAGTTTTCAATTGGGTTCTAATCAGGATTCTTTCGATTTCAGGATATGCGTCGGACCATCTGAACTATTCTTGATGTGTTGGACCGAAGAATTATCCTGAACAAACTGTACAGGTTGCCCGTCATTTGCAGCTACCAACGGCAATAAATGATTTTCCAAAATATTTGTATACCCCCTGGAAGTTAATTTATTGTCAATTAATACCAAATCCCCTTACCATTGAACCTCACTGAAACAAGACCACTGGCAACTGATTTGTAGAAATCGCTAATAACTAGTTATGTCCACACTTTTTCTGTTTCTGACAATGTAACCGTCTGCCGTTTGACAAATCGTTTATAATTTTGACACTGATATTATGTTAAATGTTCATAAATAATATTATATACTGCATAGATCATGTAGTTAATAAAAGTTAAATTTTCACATGGATAATTTTTTTAATAGAAGGCTGTTACACGGACGATGAAGCGTTAAGTGTTGTCGGTGTTATATACAGGATGTTCAAATTTTAGTCTTATCAAATTTGAGGGCGGATATAATCAAGAAAAATTGCGCTTTGCCTTATAAACATACTTCGAAATGTCAACGGTTTTCAAGATAAGGGTTGTTAAAAGCCCCGTAAAAATGTATCCTCTGAAATAATGCAGATATATGAATTAAATTTGTTGTACGTTATGTCTACACAAATTTCCATAAAATACTGTAGTGGCAACCAATTTCGACAATTTTTACCGTATTTCTTAAAAACAATTGAGATTTCAGAAAATACCATTATTCTCGGTTTTTATGTCCACTCTCATAGTTTGATAGATTAAATCACATTATTAATCCATAAACTTAAATTTTTATATTTAATATCTTTTCAGTCATTTTGAAGTATCTTCATGAAAACATCCAAAGCCCCTTCGTACCTTTGCCAATTTTATGCAGCGGTATTTTTCTACTGTACATATAGTTTAAAAATTCAATATTCGATTGTCCACTTGATTTTCCAGATGGGCGTTGCGGTAAACCAGAAATTAGTGCTTTGAAAAATATTCTGTAGGTACCTAGGAAAGCTTTTTATTTTATTTAAACTGGTACAAAATTAAAATATGTTCATCTCACTTCAATTCTGATATTCATTATTTGTGTGTCAATGTTTGTATTTTCAACAGTCAATTTCCTTTTCTAAATGATTTGTGCTGTATTTACGTGTGTGAATTGTGTATATGTGGATGGGAAGGTTATATTCAATATAATTTGTAAAGACTACCCTATTTTACTGTGATTTAAAATATTTATTTATTTTTGAGTATTTCATTTACTATTATTTATTGATTACTGCTTGAGTTTTCTGTTATATTACTTGTTAAGTTCTGTTTTATAGTTTATCTTATTTAAAAGAACTAAATTCTCGCTTATGTGGGACGATAGGTCTCTTGACGAACACTCACTTGACAAAAGTTACGCGCCAAGAAAGTACCTCACGGTGGATGGTGTGGAAATTTACTCTTTAATAAACTTTCCTTTAAATTGTAAGATTTTACCACAATGTATAGCCCAGTTCTCAATAATTGTGAATGCGTTGGAACCAACGCAAATCCATTGTTTGGGGTTTGAGATCACACTAGCTTGTTCAGCGGCGGGGTATGACAATTACTAAAAAAAGGTTTAATAAACTAAGTTTCCCCAACGGAATTTGTTATTAATTAAATTAATTTCAGAACAGAAGCTTGTGAACACATTGTTTGTTTCCTAGCAGAAAATAACGGCATCTGTACGACATCATATTCTGTCTCACCCAACCAACATCTTTATTTTTACGTTTGCTTTTAGAGGAAAGGTAATTTCTTGAGTAAATTCCTGTATTTAAAATTTTTTAAAGTCCGAATTGTATCATTTATCTGCGATTTGGATATTAACTTAAATTATTATTAAGGTTGTGGTTCCCGAACACTAACTTTGTTCGTTAATTCTTAAAACCAAAAATAAAATTGTAATACGTCGTCTAATGATGTTACGAAAATTTAAATACTAATAGCGTAAGGCATTAGGTACATATTAATAATAATACTTGCAACACCACAGCTGATTGCTTTAACCTATTAAATGTCGGATGAGGAACAGAGTTGGTAGGAAAGACACAACGGTACATGGGACAAAGCATGCACTGTTCTTTTTGCAGAGCTTTTACATGCACTACAAACTGTGATCACGAAATGATTCGAGTGGAAAAATCGTTTTTGTTTTTTTGGAAAGTGTGTGTGTGTGTGTGGGTGTGCGTGTGCGTGTGCGTGTGCGTGTGGGTGCGTGGGTGGGTGCGTGCGTGGTTGCGTGCGTGCGTGCGAGGGTGCGCGTGTGTGTGTGTGTGTGTGTGTGTGTGTGTGTGGGTACACGTAAGGACCCCCTTGTTACCAATTTCATGTGCATGAAAGTGGATTGTGACCTAGTTGCAAATTGTGGCCTATTTTTTGGTCTCAATTTTTTAATTGCGTTTTCGTCATCTACAACCCTAAATTACTATAAAAAACCAAACTTCAAAAACCCGCACATTTTCTGCCACAATAGGGTTTCTTGCATATTGTGTAACATACATGTATGCAACCAACTTGTGGCCTACTGCAAATATAATTTGCAGCGCCCTCTACAATGGGTATGGTCTACAAATTGTGGCATGTTTCGTGACGTAGGTAGGTCATAATTCTGCTGAATAAAAAGATACCCATTTAGAGGCATATTTCGCTTTCTGCTATATGTGTGTATTGTCTAGAGTAGGATCGTATTCGATGCAAAGTAGAGCAAAAAGTTGTCTTTCTTTTATCAAAGGAAAATCGTGTCATCATTTTTAGGAGGCGTAAGATAAATCATTTCAAATTTAAAATGAAATTCAATGTAAAATCGGAAATACCGCTGCATACGCACTGTGTTCTGGTAGTAGCTGTGGTCGCCCAGGTGAATCGAGTGTACGAACTGGTCGGTTATACGTNATTTTTTTGTGTACTGGTGGTTGTATACCTGTGCCCTACCTAGCTCTAGACTCCTCTCAGTAGTCGGTCCTATGCACTAAATTCTTCAGCTAGAAACTACACAATCACAGCTATAAATACAACAGGATATTAATAAATGAATTTATTATTGGTTTGATATCTAGCAGTGTTCACCACAATAGTCAATAATTAGAAGTATTAACACTATTTCTAAAACCTTAAACAAGATGTTATATAGATACGCCTGTTATACTGAAATTTCATGTATGTCTGGTTGCATACATCCAAGACTTTGACTATTTTTCTTATAACTTCTTGTCTATCCTATCTCGATCCTATCTTGCTTACTTTCAGGAACCTGTCGACTACTCCGCTTTCTGGTTGGTCTCCTGTTCCCTGATACTGCTACTATGATTTACCACCGGTCTCCTGGATTCTGCTACTGATATTCTTTTTCTTTCTTTCCTCGTGTAACCTGCTATAGAAATTTCTCGTCCTTGTTATTTTCCTGGACCTTGATTATGGGTACTCCGCTTATCTTGGACTTCTTCACCACTTGGTACTTTTATATTCTTGATCTCTTCTAATTGACTCTTTTTATACTCACTCGTTCATTAAATCCTTATATTTGCTATGAGTTTTATTTTCTTTCCTCAATACCTGACATTTTTACAAAATTTTTCTGTAACTAATCAATAATCTCCACTTTTTTTACTATCTTGATTTTTCTTTTCTTTATAAAGGCCTTTCCACATATCTCCTTTTTTGTTTTGTTTTTATTTTAACGTGCCCTTTTCCTTTTGCAATTCACTTCACTTCACTTTATCCTTTGCACTTATACATCCTATTCTAATTTATTTACAATCAATTTTACCTTATACTTCTAAATATTTCTTATTTTATTATATTCTTTGACATTTCTAGTAACTACTGAATTCTTTGTGGATCCCACTTTAAATTTGACATATTTCTGACATATCCTTTTAATTACTGTACAAACTTGTCTTTATATCTTTATATCTTTTATTAACTCCTACTCTACCTTATTTTTATAACTATTTAATCAAACTCTGGCATTTTAACTTTTATTAGATATCTACCAATTCTGCATTTTAATTTATTTCAACTATATTTTTCTTATACTATATTGGCTTATGCTCCAATTGAATAACATGGTAATCATATCAATAATAAATTTTGTAATAATCATTTCAACCATTTTCTCGTTAATCTAATTTCATCTCAATATATATATTGAGTCCAGCAACGGTTTTCCATAAATTTATGGGCGGGAATAATTCTCGACACTCTGATTGGACCTATTGAAATTCCACAACGTCTCGATTCAAATCTGTATTTAAACTTACTTCAAGAAAATCTTCCCCAAATTCTCGATGATCTGCCTCTAAATTTACGACGTAACATGTTTTTTCAACACGATGAAGCCCCGAATCATAGTAGTCGCAATGTTCTAAATTTCCTAAACGAAAATTCCGCTGGACGGTGGATAGGGAGGCACGGACCGGTAGCTTGGCCGCCGCGTTCTCCCGACCTAACCCCGCTGGACTTCTTTTTCTGGGGATATCTAAATCAAAAAGTTTCCGCCACCGAAGTCGATACCCGTGAGGAATGGCTGTAGCGTATCAATGATGCGGCCAATGAAATTCGTCAAAACCGTTTTAGCATCTTAATAGCTTCGAGAAGTGTTACACGTAGGGCAAGACTTTGTATCAGAGAAGGTGGAGGGTTTTTTGAACAGTTTTTAAAATAGCTTGTTGTCTGTTATCAAAATTAAGTTTCCATCTTATGATCCCTTCGAAAAGTGACGGTTGCAGCTAAATTGCGGAATACAGTGAGGAATGTCCTCCTTGATGTCAGCCTTCTGTTTGGAAACCTTCTGCCGTAC
>NW_019418220.1:0-4693 GCF_000390285.2 Anoplophora glabripennis | reverse complement strand
TAGCACAACAATTTCCTTCACAATAACCCAAAACTACTAACATATCAGTTTGTTCAGCAAAAGTATAAATTGCAATAAAAAACAAAGTAAGCTAAAATTAAATCACAGCTAGCTTGACATAGAACCTTTTAATTATTGTTATGAATTTGTTTCTCTGTTATATGGTACCTCGTACTAGAATGTTCTATTTATCAAACTGATTTTATATTATTTAATGTGTAAAAAATGCCAATTTTACTCGAAATCCATAAACGACATCAAAGTTTTGTCCTTTTCAGGGACACGCTGTATATATTGGGGATGTCGTCAAATAGTGGTTGAAAGAAAACTCTTTTTTAACTTAAAACCATGCTTTCAATAATTATTTATTATCTTTCTCAAGGTTAAAATGGTTCAGTTGACAGAGTTACATCATAAAACTTAAACGAATATAAAATTTTTATTTTCATTTTTCTGAAGAGCTGTCTAGTCTCACCATAAGCCGCCCTCGAGGAAGCGACTAGGCCCAAGCTAGAAAAAGACGACCATCGGTCAGCCGTGAATATCGCTTCATGCTCGACTGGCACGCCGTAAAACGGGCTTGCGTGCGACCAGTTCCCGGGAACTGATGAGGTGGTGAAGATTCGCACTCGCGTTTCACGTTAGGGACTTTGCTGTGCGTACCACCGGCACAGGGAGATCCTTAAAAGAAGCAGGGTAAGATGTGCAAGAACATTCCTCATGAAATTCCAACAATGGATGCCGAGCATAGAAGAAAAGCCGAACTGGAGCAAAAAATCAAATTGTTTGAAGAAGAAAATGCAAAATTAAAAAATGTATATAAAACACAAATTGATTGCGAGCACCTTGCTCGAGAGAATAAGACTTTTTTAGCAGAAACAGCAGAAATTATTTAATCTTTTAAAACTATGGTAGTATGTCAGGTCTAGACCTGGCTGGGGCGTTTACCAGCTTCGATCTGGTGCATATGGGCTTAGTGACTCCGCAAGTCCAATACTACTGCCAATTTTGTGGCAATAGCTACAGCAACCAACAGAATGTAATGGAGGCACATTCGCGCAGCACACGAGGACTCACTAAATGTGCAAAGTTCAAAATCACAATCACCTACAGCGACTGTCAAATCAAAAATATTTTTACATGTACTCGAATCGAAGAGCCGAACTGGAGCAAAAACTCAAGTTGCTTGAAGAAGAAAATGCGGAATTAAAAAATATTATATATAAAACACAAATTGATTGCGACCACCTTGCTCGAGAGAATAAGGCTTTGAAGCAGAAACAGAAGAAATTATTGAATCTTTTAAAACTATGGTAGTATGACAGGTCTAGACCTGGCTGGGGCGTTTACCAGCGTCGATCTGGTGCATTTGGGCTTAGTGACTCCGCAAGTCCAATACTACTGCCAAATTTGTGGCAATAGCTACAGCAACCAACAGAATGTAATGGGGCACATTCGTGCGGCACACGAGGACTCACTAAATGTGCAAAGTTCAAAATCACAATCACCAACGGCGACTGTCAAATCAAAAATATTTTTACATGGACTCGAATCGAAGAGCCGAACTGGAGCAAAAAATCAAGTTGCTTGAAGAAGAAAATGCAGAATTAAAAAATATTATATATAAAACACAAATTGATTGCGAGCACCTTGCTCGAGAGAATAAGACTTTTTTAGCAGAAACAGCAGAAATTATTTAATCTTTTAAAACTATGGTAGTATGTCAGGTCTAGACCTGGCTGGGGCGTTTACCAGCTTCGATCTGGTGCATATGGGCTTAGTGACTCCGCAAGTCCAATACTACTGCCAATTTTGTGGCAATAGCTACAGCAACCAACAGAATGTAATGGAGGCACATTCGCGCGGCACACGAAGACTTACTAAATGGGCAAAGTTCAAAATCACAATCACCAACGGCGACTGTCNTTAACGCTACGTGAAAAAGTAATGGGGAAAAGTTGCTTGGAATTAAATTTTATGTTTAAATATGAAAGCATGGCCTTCTAGTTAATACTCGACATTCTGGGATA
This sequence comes from Anoplophora glabripennis, assembly GCF_000390285.2. NCBI lineage: Eukaryota > Metazoa > Arthropoda > Insecta > Coleoptera > Cerambycidae > Anoplophora > Anoplophora glabripennis. The sequence goes on along the minus strand of NW_019418220.1, from coordinate 2,663 downwards.
TTCTAGGACTCTACTTATTTTTTAATACTTTCGGAGAAGCCATTCTATTTAAAAAATATTGCTTTATTGAAAAACAGATACACATGTTTGCATATTAATAATTTATTTTTTATACAGGGGGATCAAAAACCTCAAAAACATTAATCCAACATTTATTTTGAGAACACAGCAGAATCAGTATGTACGCGCCATTACAAAACTATTCTACATGAAGTCCGCCAAGTTCAACACACCTCCAATCTTTTTCTAAATGCAGCGTAGGTCGAATGTATCATTTCTTCATTTACTTGGGCAATAGTTTCAAATATCTTGCTTTTCAAGAAGTCGACATTGTGTTACACGGGTTCTCTGTAAACTTTTTCTTTCAAGAAGTCGCAAAGAAATAATCAAGTAGCGACAAGTCAGGGGACCTTGCTGGCCAACAAATAGGACCATATCTTCCTATCCACATCTCTCGAAATTTTCTGTTAAGCCAATTGCGAACTAGAATTGTTGAGTGAGCGGGACGTCCGTCTTGTTGGAAATACGCTTTTTGTCTATAATGTGTTCATAACTTTTAGTGGTTGTTTTCACTCTGACGTTTATTATGTTATAAGTAATTTTTATTGTTAGGTCAATGTGTATTTTAATTAGTCTAGTGCTTTGTTTGCATTTTCTTAAATTGTCGTTTTTATGATTGTGTGTTTCTTTGACTTGCTACCATAATATGTTATGTATTAATGTAGACCAATAAATATTCTATATTCCAAATGTTTTTCTAATACTGGCCAGAAAAACGTGTCTAGCATATCCAGGTACATATATTGATTTAAATTTGCTTCAAAAAAGTATGGCCCATTTATTCGGTTGAAAGTAACCGCGCACCAAACATTTACTTTTTTGAACCCTTGACTTCTTGAAGTAACTGTAAAAAAAGAATTTTCTTGCCACCAAAAACGACAATTTTTCGACGATACCACTCCATTGGTAGAAAAATTGGTTTCATCGGAAAAAATATATTTTTGTGAAAATGTCTATCTACCACAATTCTTTCTCCTGTCTCTAAACAGAACTCCAAACGATGTACATCATCACCAACTTCTAGAGTGTGAATTACTTTTGGTTTGAAAGCTTTAAACTTATTTTCTACCAAAGTGAGCCCTTGTGTGCCGCGCGAATGTGCCTCCATCACATTCTGTTGGTTGCTGTAGCTATTGCCACAAAATTGGCAGTAGTATTGGACTTGCAGAGTCACTAAGCCCAAATACACCAGATGGACGCTGGTAAACGCCCCAGCCAGGTCTAGACCTGACATACTAATATAGTTTTAAAAGATTTAATAATTTCTGCTTCAAAGCCTTATTCTCTCGAGCAAGGTGCTCGCAATCAATTTGTGTTTATATATTTTTTAATTATGCATTTTCTTCTTCAAGTAATTTGATTTTTTGCTCCAGTTTGGCTCTTCGATTCGATTCCATAAAAAAATTTGATTTGACAGTCGCCGTTGGTGATTGTGATTTTGAACTTTGCACATTTAGTGAGTCCTCGTGTGCTGCACGAATTTGCCTCATTACATTCTGTTCGTTGCTGTAGCTATTGCCACAAATTTGGCAGTAGTATTGGACTTGCGGAGTCACGAAGCCAATACTTTACGAACTTACGTATTATGGCATAATACTCAGTGTAAAATTGCGACTGGACACACACAAAAAATTGTGACTTAATACATAATACATATTAAAATTATGGCATAATAGTATGTGTAAAATTGCGGCGGAATGCACACAAAAAAAATTGTGGCCTAATACATATTAAAATTATGGCATAATAGTTTGTGTAAAATTGCGACTGAATGCACACAAAACAAATTGTGACTTAATACATATTAAAATTATGGCATAATAGTCTGTGTAAAATTGCGACTGAATGCACAGAAAAAAAATTGTGGCCTTTTAGTTCCAACACTTTTAAAGCGAGTGTAAATACCTTAAACAAGTGTGTATTAAAATTCTACAAATACTGGCCTGTCTGATATTGAGAAACAGACAATATTCGGTCTAATAATATAGATAGGTCACAACTGGGTTTCGAGGTAGATAGGTCACAACTGGTCGTATACGTGTATATGTGTATGCGTGTGTGCGTTGCGTGCGGTGCGTGCGGTGCGTGTGGTGCGTGTGTGCGTGCGGTGCGTGTGCGCGTGTGTGTGTGTGCTCTTCTATTCTGTTGAGATTTTCGTGGATTGTAATTTAAAGCTGTTGGATTGTAGATTGATGGGAGATATTCTTTTGGACAACAAATAGATTTATCATCAATCACTTTTGTAAAATCGGGTGAATAATCAAAATTAAAGACTTTATCAAATTTTATTTTATACCAGTCAGACAAAGGATAGTTATTTGAATATAAACTGATTCATGTATTATTAGTCTTAATAGCATCTCCAAGTTTGGTATTTTCTAAACTTACTGTTGTTTTAATATTTGGCCAAGTCCCATGAATTCCAATATCAGATATACAAAATTGCCTTTTTAATAAAGCTATAATTTGTTTTATTGTTTGCCATTTTGGAGTTGGACGATTTTTTGCAATTTCTTTTACTTTTTTACAGCCTGCTTGCTCATTAACTGTTGGATGTCCCCAGTGTCTATAAATTCCGTGTATTCCTGCAAGTTGATCTTTAT
>NW_019418219.1:13027-18762 GCF_000390285.2 Anoplophora glabripennis | reverse complement strand
GTATATAATCTATAAAAATTAAACTACAACTTCCTAACGATATTTGTAATAGAAAAGTCTTATACGAATAAGTTCTATTTTTGCGTTTTTTTCATAAAGTAAAGTTCAATTATGGATCAAAATATTTTCTCTGGAACGGTCCTGTCCGTGTGCTGTACGATGAGTTACGTGCTGTAGATCAGCCGCCTAAACAAATCGTTGCTGAAAGATAGAAAGATACTTCTCAATTTTTCAATGCAAAAGTACAAACTAAAAAAAATAGATATTCAAACAAAAAACCTGATATTTTCTTATAATAATTTACAGTAATTATTATCTCAAATGCATTGTTGTTACTGCAAGAGTTCGCAAACAAAACCACATCCGTAGGCGTATGTAGTTGCCAACTGCGTGCACTAAACAAACTCCATTAAAATATGGAACAAAATGAAATAAAACTTACCATTTTTAGAGAAAATATTGAAATTGATCCAAATTAGCGCGGATACAGGCATGGCACCGACACACCCAATTTTGGCGAATATTTTCCCAAATTCCAGGTATTCCCTAATTGTGTCGGCAGCTTCAAGTATACGGTTTCGCAATTCTTCCACCGTAGTAATTGGAGTATTGTAAACCAATGACTTCAAGTGACTCCAAAGATAAAAGTGCATTGGAGTTAGATCGGGTGACCGAGGTGGCCACGGCACAGGACCAAAGCGTTCAATCCATCGCTGAGGAAACATTTCATTCAAAAGTGTCGTTACTTCTCGAGTATTGTGTGGAGGAGCCCCATCTTGAAGATAAAACATGCGTGCCCGAACTTCTAATGCCACATCGTCCAATAATTCAGGTAACCGGTTCTCCAAAAAGTCAGCATATGTTGGCCCATTTAGTCGCCCTTCAAAGAAATAGAGACCAACAAGTACATCGCCTATTATGCCAACCCAAACATTTACCGAGAACCGATGTGGAAAATGAGTTTCCCTAATCGCGTGAGGATTTTCATCGGCCCATATGTGGATATTATGGAAATTCACTTCATCATGGGTAAATGTCGCCTCATCTGTTACACAAACATACGTAGGAAAGTCTACTTGATTGGCACATTGCCGTAAAAACCATCTGCAACAGCTGGCGCCTAAAGATGCGATCTACGGTACGAGATGAGGTTCCTACTTGCTGTGCGAGTCGTTGAGTACTAATTGTGGGGTCTTCGTCAAGATTTTCCAACACTGCACTTCAACATTAAGGTTCACTTGCTGACCACGGTCTTCTCCTCGATGAATAATACTTCCCGTATCTCGCAGCCGCTGAACGCACCGTCGAATTGTAGTTGTACATAGGGGGTGACGTTGTGGCCATCGTTCCCGGTACAAGCTAGTCGCCACGAGCGCATTTTCTCCGGCTGCACCATACACTAACACCATATCGACACGTTCGGAAATATTAAATGCATTGTTTTCTCGGTTGATTGTAAAACTAGTTTGTGCACAAACTAAAAAATTAAGCAAAGTAAGAAATAAGAATCTCGTTTTTAATATAATCGGCACGCTATTCTTATTTTTTACTTCTTTATAAAAATTACACTGTCACTATCTTGGAATTACAAAATAAAAACTTTTGTTTGGAGTCTTTCACTTTTTAACACTGATGGGTCGCTTAATATTTAATAATTAAGTGAATAATGAATTCCATACAAATACAAAATCAGTTGACTTCACAAATATTTTAACAATATAACCTAACCTTCTTTTAGTATTACTAGTAGGTATTAGATTATACCGACTTAAATTATAAGGTTGCATCTCGGGTCGCATAAAAACATTTCCAAAGTTTTTAATAAATAACACAGGGTCGGCCTTCATTTTCGTTGAATAAATAAACTTTAATTTACAAAAAAACAGGGAAGATAGAACTTTTTCATATAAGACTTTTCTATTACAGATATCATTAGGAAGCTGCAATAATTATTGGACTAATACGAATAAAGCAAGTGTGGAACAGGAGCAGTAGGAATGCGGCGTTAAAACAAAAAAGTTGATTAAAATCCCATCAAAGCAAAACTTCAACATTCGCTTTTTTTTAATGAAATGTAGGTACTATTATCAAAATTTGCCATTAAGTAATAGAAAACCATTACTGTGCGTTTTTGATCAGGACGTTCGTGTGTTACTTATCAAAGAGCGCCTCACTTCGACACACCATATCGACGCTCATTACCTGTTACCGTTCCGCGGGCCATTTGATTGCGCTTCCGGTCGCACGGCGTGACAGGACACGACGGACACGTGTCTGTCCGCTCCGCTGACGTCGAACCCCGCGCGTTAGATAATAGCCCGCTTGATTCCATCGTCACCGACGCCGTCAAACGGCAATTGTTTTTTCGCTCGCGGGGCGTCGATCGGGGAGAGAACGGCGACCGGCGACTAATCATCGTGATTGGTTTCCGGTGTATTATCTTCACCTTATAATTCGCAATGTACAGGTAAATGAGTCCAGTGACGTAAATATTTACGGATATTAATTTTTTTTAATATTCATTTTGCAAACACCGAAAGTAATCAAAATCCTATGCGCTGCTACTTACCGAAATGATCGAGAGTTCTGGAGGTGCGGCTCTCAACAGGGACGTACTCGGCTCATCCTCCCCATTTTCATTTCAGTCTTTTACTAGATTTTGTTCCGGCTTTTGTTCCATGATTTTATTTTATGCATCAGAAAAAAACCCTTTTAAGTTGTAGTCTGCGTGTATATTTAAATATTCATACAATTATTTATAGATGTAAAAATCATTAAAGTAAGTAAAAAAATAGTTTGAATATTTTTCAATAAATCCTAAATTTTGATGATTCTAATAATACCACGTTATTCTACACTTTCCAAAATATTACGCCATACCCATTTTGATCAAAATCCCATTGATTTTTAAATGCATATACAAGGTGTTAATGAACTTATGTCAAAAATTTAAAGGCCTGAAAAAGGAGCAAAAACTGAGTTAACTGATGTATGGTACAAACTTGTATGGGAAATTTAAGGTCTTAGAGAAAAAAGCTAATTAAAAATGTGTTTAAAACTGTTTTGGAACTGCTGAAATACATGTATTTTATCGCGGCGAGTACTTACAAATAATTCTGCAACACTTTTTACGAATTTGTAGGTTTCTTATGAATCTGGACTGGATTCGAAAGTCAGTTTGTAATACAATGTTGTAGTGATTGCTGTGCTATTTTCGAGAGTTCATTTAATAGCCGTATTTCCAAGTTTCCTTTTGAAAATGTCACATTTATTTAGCAATCGCGAATATTATGATATGCTCACAATTTATGGAGAAGCAAACGAAAATGCCCACAGAGCTTGTCAAGTGTAGGTACCGTGCAAGATATCCTGAACGACGTGCTCCCACACCGCGAACATTTTTTGCTGTAGTGTAATGAATTTTGGACACCGATGTTGTACCCATTTCATATTCAACGTGTTCAAGCGCTTACTCCTGAGGATTTTTCACTAAGTCAAGGTTTTTGCGAATGGTTGCTTCAGGAACATGCAAGAAATCCTCGATTTACAGCGCAAATACTTGTTACAGGTGAAGCATGTTTCAGTCGAAATGTATGTACACCATACGTAACGTCCACAATACTCACCACTGGACTATTAAAAATCCACACGAAATACGTCACGGTGCTTTTCAGCAACAGTTTTCAGTTAACAAGTGGGCCAGTATCGTTAGTGACACTTTAATAGGACCTTTTGAATTGCCTAGACGCTTAAATGCTTCATATCTAGATTTTTTGCAAAGGGAGCCCCCGCTCACTTTTTTTGGTGAGTGTGCGACTTTCTAAACAGTATTTTTCCCGATCGCTAGATAGGCCGCGGGAGCCTAGTTAGATGACCCCCCCCCTCCCCCGATACCCGGATCTCACTTCTTTTTCTGAGGATATTTGAAAAGTGCTGTGTATTCCACGGAAGTTCGTGACATCGACCAACTGCGACAACTTATTGCCAAAGCTTGTAATACGATTCGAGAGGACGTGGCAATGTAGTAACGTGTGCGAGCGAATTGGATACATCGCGCTGAAGCTTGTGTGCAACTAAATACATCGAACATCTATGAAAATCAGCAGTTTTCAAAAGGTGGCTTCTTGCAAGGTTGAGGTAAGTCAGATTTTAAAATTACATCTTACTCAACACAAATCCACAAATATTTGATATAAGTTCATTAACACTCTGCATGGATATATATAAGAAAAATGTAAATCAATCGATAACTATTATTTGCATTCTAAAAAATTATAGAAAACACATTTGCAATTTTGGGGAAGTTTAAGTTTCCGAATATGCGCATTTTAGGGTATATTTAAAAACAGGGTCAAGTGATTATTTCCAGTTATTAAACAGAAAACTTAAGAATTCATTTTTACATATTTTCTTACATATTTGGTGTGAACATATTTTGTGTGAACCTAAATTAGCAAACCGAGTCCGGTTCTGTTAAGAGCCGTGTATCCCTGAACTTAACATTTATTGTTTCTCCAATGGGACTGGCAATACGTGTTTGTGTCGATTTGTTATTTTTATGGACGGTGTTTTTAGTCTAGGAGCCAGATAGGGTTCCGTGGCCAATCAGAGTGCCAAGGCTGCAAACAACTTATTCTGAAGTATTTTAACCTCCTGAATCCAAAAAACTTGGTCGCCAAGCGTGAAAGTGGTCAGGTTAATTGTTATTAACAAATTAAATGTTTAAATGGCTGTGTGCAAAACCGTACTTATCTTAGGAACTTCCACGTCACCTGTTACATGGGTGTTGTATAACAATGAAAAAGTAATATTGGCAGTTGGTAGAAGGAAGCAAAAAAAACAAAAGCCTGGGTAGGAAATTCTGGAAGGAAGTCAAGTTAGTTGAAGATAGGCAGTTGAAGTGAGAACAGTGTGCAGATAGATAGCTAGACGATCGGCGAACAGTGTAGTGTGAAAAATATAGAAGTAGTGGAAAATTAAGTGTTTAACCGTTATTAGTTAGCAGGTAATATTCTCTAAGTACTTTGTTGTTAATTGTTCTATGTAATCTTATGATTGTGATGTTTATAGATGTTTCATGATAATAATTCTTTGTATGTTTAGCTTCCATTGCTTTATGCTCAAGGGCATATATTTTTCTAAGGTAAAATTGTTGTACTTATTATTAACGATGGTTCATTATCTATTTCATGTTAAAATATACATTGTCGTGGGCGCCCCGACTTTACAATAATGACTCCTTTGTTTTACAGCTAACTTGTTTGTGTAGTGATGACGTTGTAAAATGTGTAAAATATAGATGTCTCATGATAATAATTCTGTATATATTTAGCCTTCATTGTCTTACGCTTAGGGGCGTATATTTTCCTAATATAAAATTGTTACAATTATTATTTAAGGTTGTTTATTAGTTATGACATGTTCAAATATATATTTTGTCGAGACCGCCCAGATAGCGCAATAACGACTTCTTTATTTCACATTTATCTTGTTTTAAACAAGATCAGGTTGTTCTTTGATTTCTTGTGTTCACTTTATGTCACACGTCTATACGAGCCTTGTTGAAGTTACTAACATTTTCGCCCGTGCGGAACGAATCTGGATTAAGCTGGATAGCCTCCCGTATGGGACTCCAGTGTTAAGAAGGATCTTCCGAAATCTCAACTTTAGCTGAGTAGCCTCCCGTATTATGGGACCTCAGTACCTTCCGGCTCTGCCGGCTAACTAACACCAAA
>NW_019418219.1:0-12287 GCF_000390285.2 Anoplophora glabripennis | reverse complement strand
ATAAAAATTGACCGTAAACAAATGGTTGTGCGAAGAATGTTCTCGGAATACAAAGGGTGTCATTCAATGTTGCGAAAAATATTTAGACTTTGGTGGTGACTACAAAGGAAAATAAACAATGATTTATGATACAACAAAATTAATATACATTTTTAATTGATAATGCCTAGATAATGTTTCATTTAAAGCAAATACGCAATATATTCTGGGTGACTCTCGTATATCTGTTAGATATTCCAATATTAATTTCAGGAGATACAAAGACTACGTATGTATTTATTTAATACATGACTGGTTCCTGTTTTTTGTGTTTTCATTAATGACTTTTAACATAGATTATATATGAGTGACAAATCACATCATTATCATCCCACTGAATACTCCGTAAACATACCTGGTTTTCGTTGTTTTCGATGGCGAAATAACCGGTGACTATGATAACCTGATGGAGTAGCTCCTGATAGGCATCGGCGCTGATGGAATCTTCTTTTCCATTGGTTTTCGGAATAGTGGGAGAGGCACAACACCAGAGAAGGTGACTGCAAATATGCCGGAACTGCAAAGATATTCCTTCCGCACCTAGAACCTCCTGTAACAAAGAAATTATTTTAGAACAAGAAGTTGGTGTTCGTAAATATGTTTTTCATTTTAACGAAAGAATCAATTACATATAATTTTTTTAATTTATCCAATGAATCACTTGAAAATGAAAGAGAGGGGATTTTTATTGTCTCAGGTGGTATAACAAGTATAACGTACTTTCACTTTAAATTTTGAAATTACAATACCTGTAATTCATGTACTTTGCTTTATAATTTGGTCTTAGGAAACTAGTTTTCGAGGCGCAGGAGGCAAAATTTTGAAAAATATAACATACACACAAATATCTCTGAAAGTGTTTGAAGTGGACTGATGAAACATAGTCCAGTGATTTAATTAAATGAAATCAAATTGAAATGCATTGAATTTGTAGACAATTATTAGTGGCCAATATACTACGAGGCACTATATACAAAAGACCCAGAATTTCGACGCCACTGAGTATTTTGAAAATATTGATGTGCATTTGGTTCCTAATTGAATTTCAAATATAAAAGGTGTCTTGTATTCTATTCGCAAAATCAGTTATTATTTTTTAAATCTAAAATAAGTTTACCTATAATTGAATATACCTTAAGTAATTCTAAAAGTAGGTGCTTGTTTCATAGAAGAAAAAATAGTAATTCTTTTCTTATACAGGGTCTTCCACTTTTTCGTCGATTTGTAACACCTACAGTTTCATGAAAACGCTGCAATGTTTTTGAAACGGTTGACTTAGAAATACGTTCCCGATCGGGATGCATGTAAAATATTCCACTTCGTCACAACTTCATCTTCTATCACCATATCCTATGATCATTAAAACTTCAATACGCTCGGTTCCACTTAAACATTCCATTTTTGCGAGAAAATTAGTCACACTAAATATATTTTTGACATGTGTTGCCAAGATAATCACTATTAGACAAAAGAACGACGTGGCGTTATTATGGGGCTAGAAACATTCAAAGGCAACTTGATGGACTAAAATATTTTTGTATAAATAACCCTAAAACAATTGATGTTTCGATAGCTATCTCGCTTTAGGAGAAAATCGACCGTTTTCATACATATCAACGATCCTGAATCTTGTAACAATGAGAAGTTAAAAACAAAAAACAAGAATTAGTTGTAATTTCAGAACTTAAATCACCTTTTATGGTAGAGACATTCCTACTTATCAGAGCAGATACATTTTTCTTTTGTTATTTTATTCAGAAAAATACTTTGAACTATGGAATAATAATAATAATATCCGAATTTGAAGTATTTCCATTTTTCGATTAAAAAAAAATAAAAGCGAAATAAAAATTTTCAGTTTTTATCCTTAAAATGAAAAGAGGCAAACTGAACTTGTATTTGAAGGATTTTACATATTTGCAACAATTTGCAACACGCAAAAAATTTAAATGAATTTAGTCCACATTCAGCAATTACAAGTTTTTACGATAATACTTTTTACATTATAAAATGTTTTACTCCTAATCTTTTTTGTATTTTTACTGTATTCCGCGTAAAGTATGTGTATATAAGTGTGAATTTACACATAGTCAGAAACAGTAAGATTTCATTCAAATAAACGTATTAAAAACTTTGTAATATTATTCTTTTATTTTGTGTTTGTTCTAAGCTTGAATATTATGCAACTATTTGGTCTCCTCACTATAATTCATTTATACAGAATATTTGAAGAAAGCTTGTTAAACTTAATTTTAAAATAAATAGTGTCTTCCACAATCTGTCTTTGCAGTACAAAGAAAGTTTGTTAAGCTTAATTTTAAAATATATGGTGTTTTCCACAATCTGCCGTTGCCACTATATACTACTCGTCTGTCAATTCAAGAAAAGGAAACACTTTTTATATCTTATCGAAAAAATAATATTAAAATATTCGCCTACATACACAATGTGTAACTGTTGTAATTTATTAGGAAATTAATTAGATATTTTCAATTCCAATGCTACCAAAATAAAATCATTGAATTTCAGCTGATGCTATGCAATTTTTAACTATTGATGTTCCCTTTTTATATTAATGACAAAATAGTTTTTAAGAACGTACTTTTTTGTTTTATTGTATGTACTTTTATCCATTCTTGTTTTTTAATGTTTCTTCTAAATATATATTTTTTTTCTATTTACCGTACTGTTCTGTAGTTGAGTTTTTACCTATACCTATAGAACAGTGTATCAATAAATAAAAACGCGAATTATTACATGTGTTGATGTAAATTACATTTAGAGTGAATTACAGAAAAAAAGTTAAATTACACTCCTATTGTAAAAAAATAGTCAATGATCTGGTGTGTAATATTACATAAAACCTTTATGACTACGAATATTAGTTACGAATTATTATTATTGAAAATTTTATTCTATATACAGGGTGTCTCTAAAAGGTCTGTGTAACGCTCCACTAGACATAGTACGGCTGAAAATAAGTCGACTAAACTTGCCTAAGTCCATAATAACGGAGCTATAAGGTGTCAAAGTTGACAAAATAAGTAACATTTTCATTAATATCTTTCGACTACTTCGAGCTAATTTTGTGAAATTTCGCATGCGGGGGTGTTTTGGGATGAGAAATTCGAATTTATCAAGCGACCATTAGGGCGCATTTAAACTGCCAAAACTTTTTTGTGCCACGATGTATTTCATTTTGGGTTGGAAAAATTTTTTCTCCAACTTTTCTGCTTAAGAAAGGTATACCTTGCAAACCATTAAAAAAAGGCATTTAAAGGACCCCGCACACACCTTATGGAAAATGGCTTTCGGTCAAAATGGCTGAAATTGAAATATGATATAGCTCTCACCTTCCTGAGCAAAAGTTGTCATGGGCCCAAAGCGATCCTATGTGTAGGTTTAAAGATATAGAGCTTTAAAGCTAACGATTTCATAGCACGGTGCTGAATATAAATGCAGGATAGGTGTATGTATATATCCCTTTCTCCGTTTATACAGGATGAGTCAGTTTTTTGTAGACAAACATTAACAGGAGATAGAACACATGTTTTTAAAAAGAAAAGTTCCTATAAACATAATCTCTCGAAGGCTTTGTTTCCGAGATACGGTGTTTTGAATATAATTTTTTTTTCTCGAATATTCATTATAACTTATAAACGAATGCTTAGATTATTTTCATGTTTGGGAGATAATGCCTATTAATTAAGGGGCATAAAACAAGTGATAAAAATGTTCAAAAACTTGCACAGTGGCGGAGTGGAGGGGGTGCTCAACCCCTTTCTTAAACAGAACTTCTACGCCAATGATTATGATTATTTTTTAAAAACTGTTATTTTCATTATCTACATATAGTTTAACAAAAATAATGTCCCTTCTTCTGTTTCGAAATTCCTGTGCGTTTCCGAGTTATTTTGATTTTTAGTGTATGATGTGGTACTAAATTAATTTATTTATTATCAATTATCGGCTAAATATTTAATTCTTTCAACGAAACCCACCGAAATATGGTTTGTTAAGGATTCTAAAAAGCCGAAATCTCTTATTCTTTATCTCTTTTCAATGTAGTCAAAATAAATGTTTGTTATATCAAGCCATACTCAAATACAAGACTTTTTTTTGTAAAAAACGGTTGGATTTAGAGGTATTAGTAAGGTTTTTACCTTTTTACCAAAGTCTAAATAGCACAAAAAAGTTTTGGCAAGTTAAATGCGTCCCAATGGTCGCTTGTGTCGCCCTCTAGAAGATACAACGAAATCAATACATTTGAATTTCTCGTCCCAAAAAACCCCCGGATACAAATTTTCACGAAATTAGTTCGAAGTAATCGAAAGATATTAAAGAAAATGGTATTTATTTTTCAACTTTAATACCCTGTATTTTTTGATTAAGGCAGTTAAATAGATTTATTTTGAGACGTACCATATCTGGTGGAGCATTGTACAGACCCTTTGGAGACACCCTGTAGAATACTTGTTTTACTGTTTTTCACGTGGCAGGTAGACAACTTATTTTCTCCCATAATAATACAACTAGATCCAAAACCATCTCCATATGGCCCTGGCAATTGCCTACTACTGTCGACGTTATAATCGCCATTTTAACAATGTTGCACGGGCCACAAATCTCTGGGAATATGGTCCATTAGGTTACGGGGCAGTAAGTGAATCATCTGTTATGCATTCTGCAGGAACGTGGGTCGTTGTAAAATCGAATTGTGGTGTGCGTTAGTGAGTAGGTTTGTTAGTCCTAGGACGTCCGCTGGGAATACTACGGTACTTGGATGGGCACGCGCCTACTCCCAGAAGGATACACTGACTCCCGAAGCACGCCGGGGAAGATGTGTGCTACTTCGAGCACGAGCTAACTAATATCTTTTTAGGGCTTATTCATACAAAGAGTTTTAATATAAATTTTTTGAAAATGTCCAAACCACTTTTAAATTTAAACACTGATTCTATTATTATTAAAGATTATTTCTTAACTAATAAGAGAATTATAACAGAAAAGGTAATTTTTTACAGGTAACCTTTAAATTGAAAATTATTGAAATTGAATTGAATTGAATTATTTAAATTGAAAATTAAATTGTAAACAATAGATTTCATGAAAATATTTGAATACTGTATGGAAAAAATATGAAAAGTCAATGTTTATCCGAAACGGGATAAGCACGCCTCCTTGTGAAAATTAAAATTCAACCAATCAGCGATCGCATTATCTCGCGCGTATACGCAACGGTTCGACATTGATCATTGTAAAGTAATGTTGGTGACGCTAAGATTTGAGGATTTTCGGTTGGCGGTACCAACCGTGCAATGTTGGTTGCCTAAGCTCGGCAGTCACATGACTTGTATGAAGGCTCTGTAGTACTCTAGGCCAGAAATTAAGGGATATTAAAAAAATCCCAAAATTTTGGGTGATTTTCAAAGAGCTGTAACTTCGAGGGAAATGGTCGTGGAGAGAATAAAAAAAAAGGAAATTGAAGCTTCAAGTGTCTAGTTTTCAGTAATCATAAGAAAATCAACGGAAAAAAATTGTAAATTCTTGCTTTTTTAAAAAAGACCTATGGATTTTTTGGCAATTTCTTCGTAAAGCTATTTTAGATAATTTAATCCTCTTCAATTTGAGCGGTTCCGGAGCCGGAGAAAAACAGCAAAAAAGATGAACCCTACTTTCAGTAGCTTTATACTGCAAAATGATAACCAGCTGCGGAAACAACTGAATTTTGAGGTTTCTAAATAACGGTTTGTCAAAATAACTGACACTTTGTACCTACCTATTCTATCTATAACTAATTATAACATGAATACCTACAGTAACCAAGAAAATTAAATATCATTGTTTTATGAGGAGTGCCGAAAGAACGCTAAAGCTGCCAGGCATTTAACCAACATCGTTTTCCGCAGAGGCAACTTCCATCAGATAAAATTTTCAGAAAGTTAGCCAGGATTTGGCGGCAGATGGAAGTTTTCAAAAGAAAAGAAACATTTTTAAACCCAGAAGGGCAAGAGATGAAGAACATTTGATAAAGATGTTAAATGGCCTGCTAGATCTCCGGATCTCACTCCTATAGATTTCTTTCTTCTAAAAGAAAAAGTTTACTCTTCACCTTTAAATGACATTGACGAACTTAAAAACAAAATAAGACTAGAATATCCAAGATTAAATGAAAAAACTCTAGACTGTGTTTGTAGAGAGGGAGTGATAAACAGAGCTATTCTGTGTTTGGAAGCAAATGGAGGTCATTTTGAACATTTGAAATAAGTATTGTTTTAAATTGTTATATTATTATCGTATTAAAAATAAAGTTTGCTACTTTAAAAACCATAATAACTTGTTTCCGCAGCGGGCTAACATTTTTCAGAATAAAGCTTAGCTAAGTAGGGTTAATCTTTTTTGCTGTTTTTTTAGCAATATTTCTAATGAAAGTATATATTTCCTTATATAGCTGAACGCAGAAAAAAAAATATCTTCCAGAATTGATAAAAAATATATAGTGTGCCATTTGAACAAAAACAGTTGACTATAGCAATTTTGACATATGTTGCCATGGATACGATCTAATAATGTCATTGAGCAATGAGATAGAGTTTGAGCGGCGATTTAAAAATATATAGGGTTTGTTATAGATATTTGTTAAAATAAAAGATACACAGCCGCGAATACTAAGCTGAATCACCCGTTATATTGGTTTGTACCTATCTGTTGATGCACCTCACCTTCGAGCATTTTTTTATCCATATAAACTAAAATGTTTCCAGATATACCTACTTTCACTATATTTTCGGAAAATTATAGAAAATTTTAGATTTTTTTACGGCGAAATGTTTATTAATTTTAGTTCAAGTTCATCAGTGATGCAAAACATTTTTTAGATATAATAATTTTAACTGGACTTCTAAACATCATAAAAATTGTAATGAAGTTGTAATTTCTGATAATGATTCTACACAATCGATATTTTTCAGACGAGTGCAATCTGTAATACCAAAAAATAATCAGGATGTGTTTATTGGCTATCCAGGCTTTGATCATGATAACAGAGTGTTCAAACGTCTCCACTACACCCCTGACAACCAAATGTTATCCAAAAAAATTATTCTTGCGGACAGTGTTTTCCCTCTTTACTAAATATTATGACAGCATGTAGAAACTTAAATGTCGTAGAAAGAAACATAAATTTTATACTTAGCCAAAACAGGTTAATAACTGAGTTAATTTTTTTTTAAATTGATTAATCAGTTATACCATCTTAAGTTAAGAATATTGAGATGAAATGCCATTTCATTAGAGCCTATTGCCACAGTTTAGCAATACCCGCAGACATAACGGAAAGTGATGGCGAACGCATAGCTGCTTCATCTGATGATAATGAGTTCAATGATGATGATTTTGAGAAAGAATATGAAGAGTTTTAATAGTATTTTATTTCTTTATTTACATGATACAGGCCTTTTTCTTTTTATATTAAAAGTTATCATTCTTTTCTTGCACTTTTATAATATTTGAGGTTGAAGGAGAAGAGTCATCAGCGTTAATTTCTATTGTATTGCCAGGTTCACTTAAACTTGAAATTAATATGGTTTGATGCATATTAAATTTCCGTATATTTCATCAAATTCTTATCCAAATTAAAGATATTTTCTTCCTCTGCCTGTTTTATTACTGTCGTATTCAACATTTTTTATTGCAAAATAATAAATTCTAAGAGATTCGTACTCTTATTTGCAGAAGAGAGAACAATTAACCTTTTATATAGTTTTGTAAACAACATTTCTATTCAAATTTAAATATTAATTAAAAATGAATATCACATGTACATTTTGTTGATGTATACTTTATGTATAATAAACCATTTCGTTAACTGTTAATTCAAGAAACAAACAATACGGACTCCATTGGTGCCCTCTATCGTTCAAAGAATATTACTATAATATGCTTTTAATATCTCATAGTTTTAGAATTAGTAGACGATGTTCTTACAGTCATATTTACTGTACATTTAATTCTGTGTAGTACTTAAACTCTTTCTGCAAGTGAAACCAAAACAAAGCTAATATCCTACACACTACGAAAGTTACGACTACTGTTTGTAAGCCATAAGACGAGCCGATGCCAGTTAATTCAGAAACGAGGAAGGATCCTACACGCGACCGACAGACACAGCGATACAGAAGGCAAACATGATGATCGCGTGTGCAAACCAGAGCAAACAATCGGTGCGGGCGAAGTTTGGAGAGGAGCCCGGTCGGGTCCCAGGAGGCCGGGATGGAATCAAGTCGGCTTTGAACAAAGCTAATTTTCAGTCGGAGGCAAAATGATTCAATTAAAAGGCAACGCTAGTGACGTATCGGCTACGGTAAACACAGTTAGCGCAAACTCTTCTGCAAACACATGCAATGGGGAGCCAGCAGGATTCCTTTCCGTATCCTGCGGTAGTTGGTCGGTTCGTTCGTTGTAAAATTGTAAACGTATAATTATAAAATTGTTCCACTATNCGCTAGTGACGTATCGGCTACGGTAAACACAGTTAGCGCAAACTCTTCTGCAAACACATGCAATGGGGAGCCAGCAGGATTCCTTTCCGTATCCTGCGGTAGTTGGTCGGTTCGTTCGTTGTAAAATTGTAAACGTATAATTATAAAATTGTTCCACTATGAACAGCAGTTAGTCAAGACAAAAAATGTACCTATGTATACAGGGTATAACTTTGAATACGGTGGCTAACTTTGACATTTAGAAACACGTCATAAGTTTAGGTTTCCCAAATTCCGTCGAGAAAATTGATTATAAATTTAACTATGAAGAGACACAAACACCGTAACATCTATAAACGCCGAAAGAAATAAGTATATCATACATTTACACTACAGTACACTTCAACAAATATTCCTTAAAATTTCACTTTAAAAATACACTTCGAATAAAAAAATAATAATAAATGGCATTCATCTGCCATTAGCCCAGATGTGCCTAATGTCCTATAAGTATTTATTACATCGCTAACTTGTTATAACACGTCTGAACTTGTTTTACCTTAATGTTGTAAACATATTTGCTGGTTAGTATAAAGCCGACTTTTAACCAGGTCTATGGTCTATGAAAGAGTAGTTATGTTTCTGTGAGTTTATAAAATGACGTCTTTTAGAAAATATCGGAGTTATATGCCTCGATGTGTTAGGTAAGTGTTTTGGAATGGAACGGATTTTTTTTTAAATTTGCTTTTTTATTTGTTTTATATCCATTTAAGATAGCTTCTTAATAAAGAATGTAGAGTGGAAGTTAATTTCCATGACACTGAATTTAAAAATTCTCTAATATGACAGTAAAGATTACGGATCTACATATAGGTCATTAGAAATACCTATAGCTACAATAATAGTAAAGTTAATATTTTATGAAAATATTTTATTATGAAATGAAAACTATCGTGGTTGCTTTGAATCAAACCTCAACCTCAGCTGTTCACAAGGAATACGCCAGCCAAGTGTTTATTTGTCCTTGAGATAATATAATTTATGAGTTATAATGTATCCCGGGATGCCGAAACTAAGAGAGGGTATTCTTTGTGACAGTGGTTCCTGGCCAGCGCCCGAATAAGGTTGATTTTTATATCTGTGTGCTAGTTTGAATACATTTGTTTAATGAATTGTGAATTTGTGAGTAATATGCCATACTCGTTTATGTATTTGAAAACCCCAGGGCGCGCCACGTGTTCCCGGTCTTAACGGATGTGGTTCCTTCGAAGTGTGCCTTGTAAGTTCTGCGGGGTCTTACATGCACTTCGATTGACACATACTGGGTGGTTTGAGGTAGGTGGCATAATAATAGTATGACTCACACACCCGGTAGTTGGAATGCTAACTAGTTGGCGTCCGGGGGAGCCTCGACTTATTTCAGGTGACACTAGCTTGTTGTTGAAGAAAAAATGATACATATTTGCTAATTAATATAATAGAAACGTATGGAAGGATATACCTTGAATCCTAAAGTTGGAGGGAGTGGAACCCCCCGGTGAGTTACCTATTTATTTGTTGTTTTATTGGCAGAACAGTAAGTTTGATATTTGTTTCATATACCCTCTTAATTTCTGTCGAATGACCCGGCTGTTGTCGAGATAAACTGTTTTGTGATGACCCATGTATAAAAGGTAACAATACTAACAATAACATCTATTTTACAATTGCTTTTTCTGAATTAGTATCGGGTTACTTGTTTCCATTCCTTCAAATACGTTTTAACTTTTTATGTATCCACAACACTTTACTTTTTTCAATAAATTATTATTGACAGTTTTGCGTGTAATTTTTATTTTAGAGGCTTCTCGTTTCACGAAGCATTGTGCATGATCGAAGATGATGAAATTGAAACAGAGAAAATTGTTCTTTTACCTCCGAAAAACACCTGCGATAATCTGACTGACCAAGACTACGGAGATGAAGAAATTGTCGACATCAACAACCTACCTCCTTCGTATATACATTCCAGTCGAAGTGACTTGTAAACCTAGACTTGATGAAATCTGGAACTCTGAAGACGAGATTCCTCTTATCGAAATAAAAAACAGATCCTCACTTTCCGCTAAGAAGAAAAAAACTTATAAATATGTCAAAAAAGATCTACCTACTTATCTTGAAGAGAATCCAGCTAAATTATTTTTCAATATTCATTGTAAACGAAACCAGCAGATATCCGTTGCATAAAAATAAACTACAANCGCTAGTGACGTATCGGCTACGGTAAACACAGTTAGCGCAAACTCTTCTGCAAACACATGCAGCGGGGAGCCAGCAGGATTCCTTTCCGTATCCTGCGGTAGTTGGTCGGTTCGTTCGTTGTAAAATTGTAAACGTATAATTATAAAATTGTTCCACTATAAACAGTACTTAGTCAAGACAAAAAAAATACGTTCTTATTCATACGGTGGTTAACTTTGACATTTAAAAACACCATTCATAAGTTTAGTTTCTCAAATTCCGTCGAGGAAATTGATTTGTTTAACTTTGTTTTTGTAATTTTCATACCTAGCCGCTTGACAGGTTAATGCAACCTCAAGCAACCGCGCACACACCCAATTGAGAGCTACGGCATGCATTGTTTTTAAATTTCATCTTTTCTGATTCGTATACAAGTGTGTTTTCGTATTATCACAAATAAATTTAACTATGAAGACACACAAACACCGTAACATCTCTAAACGCTGAAAGAAATAACTATTTACATTACACCAGACACTTCAACAAATCTTACTATAAAAATACACTTCGAAAAAATAATAATAACAATTGGCATTCATCTGTCATTAGCCCAGATGTGCCTAATGTCCTATATTACAAGGATAACTTGTTATAACACGTCTGAACTTGTTTTACCTTAGTGTTGTAAACATATTTGCTAGTTAGCCGACTTTTAACCACGAAGGTGTTATTTGGTATGCGAAAGCGTAGTTTATGTTTCTGTGAGTTTATAAAGTGACTTCTTTTAGAAAATGTCGGAATATATGCCTCAATGTGATAAGTGTTTTGGAATGGAATATATTTTTTTAAATTTGTAGTAAAAATGTAGAGTGAATGTTAATTTCCATCACACTAAATTTAAAAATTCGTTAATATGACAGTAAAGATTACTGATCTACATATAGGTCATTAGCAATGCCTACAGCTACAATAATAGTAAAGTTAATCTTTTATGAAAATTTACTTTTATATTTTTGTGGTTTGTCTCTGTACATACACAGAATATTGAAATTTGACATTGCTTCTTCTAGATTAGTATTGGGTTACTTGTTTCCTTTCCTTCAAATACGTTTGTAACTTTTTATGTATATGTTTTTATGTACAATGCTTTGCTTTTTTCAATAAATTATTTTATTACTGATAGTTTTGCGTGTAATTTTTATTTAATAGGCTTCTCTCTTCATGATGGTGCATGATCGAAAATGACGAAATTGAAGCAGAGGAAACTGTTCTTTTACTTCCGAAAAACGCCTGCGATGATCTGACTGATGAATATTCTAGAGATTGAAATTGTCGACGTCAACAACCTACCTCATTCGTATATGCCTTCCAAAGTGCAAGTGACTTGTAAACCTAGACTTGATGAAGTCTGGGACTCTGAAGATGAGATTCCTCTTATCGAAATAAAAAACAAATCCTCACTTTTCGCCAAGAAGGAAAAAACACATGTATTTTTCAAGAAGAATAGGATACTTATCTTGAAGAGAATCCAGCTAAATTATTTTTCAA
>NW_019418218.1:0-18794 GCF_000390285.2 Anoplophora glabripennis | reverse complement strand
TGCGTTCATTGCAAGGAAGAATTTTGTGGCTCATTTTCAGACTCTAAAAGGGTTAAAAAATATTTTTCAACTTCTTATTTCGACAAATAATGATAAACTTTTATCATTATTACAGGGTGTTTTACGATTCATTTTCCAAATCTAAAATTTGAGAAATTAGTCAGAAGAGGACAAAGATTTTTTTTCAAGTTAGATCTTTTAAAAGTAGTATTTTCGTAGTATTTTGAAGCGTTGAAAATCCACAATTTGGATGAAAACTTGCCCAAATATGAGTCAAAAATTGATTTTTTCCTAAATTTTGTCCAAATATATGATTTTTCATAGTATTATGAGACGCTGAACACGATTCCATTAGTAAAATTTACCCATGACTTCGATATTTCTCAGAAAATCCATTATTGGGGTGAAGACTGTCCTAAATTTGGGTCAAAATTGGTTTTTTCCTAAATTTTGTCCAAATATATGATTTTTCATAGTATTTTGAGGGATTGAACCCGATGCCATTAGTAAAATTTACCCATGACTTCGATATTTCTCAGAAAATCTATTATTGGGGTGAAAACTGTCCTAAATTTGAGTCAAAATTGATTTTTTCCTAAATTTTGTCCAAATATATGATTTTTCATAGTATTTTGAGGAACTAAACCCGATGCCATTAGTAAAATTTACCCATGACCTCCATATTTCTCAGAAAATTCACTAATTGTGTGCAGACGGGTCCAAATATAGGTAAAAAAAATTGATTTTTTCCTAAATTTGGTGCAAATATATCATTCTCGTAGAATTTTGAGACGCTGAACGCGATGTCATTAGTAAAATTTGCCCATGACCTCTATATTTCTCAGAAAATCCACTATTTGTGTGAAAACAGCTCAAAATACTACGAAAATTGGACAAAATTTATGAAAATTTAACCCATATTTGGGCGTTTTCACTCTTCTCCGCAATTCGTCGGCCTACAGGATCGTGTTCAGCGCATCCAATTCCTTCGGAAATGATATGTGCGTCTCTTGGGATTGGAGTCTTTCTTTGTGTGTCTGTGTAATCAACCAGTTCAGTTTCTATTAAGCCCACACATTCCATATTCGCACAAAATGCATAGAGTACAGTTTTAAACTTATGTATATCCGCAGAAATACTATTTAAGAAAAAAATTTACATCTCTTCTTGCACCAGAATCTTCAGTTGAAGCTGTCTGCTTTTCATAGAGTACGATTTTTGGTTATAAAACTATTTTGGTAGAAATAACCCTCGACTAATCCGTTTGGCCCAAAAGTTTGATTGGAAAAGTACCAAAAGAACTGAAATTATACCACAAACAAGTAACTTGAGACAGCAGCTAATAGCCGTCGTCGGGTCGAGCCAGTCGAACGGTGTGACGTCATATATGCTCTACGAACGTCATAGACCGTTTCAAACTGTGGAAAATGTAAAATATTACTTATCGAGCGCATTTTTGAAAATTAATGTGCACGATATTGGAAAATATCAGAATGATACAACGGGTTTTAGGAACGCGCTTTTTCTACCGTTTGTTCCCTTTTTGCACAGAGGTATTTCCATCGAATGTCCTCTCACCCAAGCACCCGGCCCACCCCCAGACTGCAATTTCAAACTGGGAAAAGTTTCCGCCGACCTGTGTTTTTCCGTGGCGGGGGGGCCACGAAGACGGCCATGTGCCTCGTATCGATTTCGCCCTCGTACAATGGGGTAGTTGACCAACTGAAATAGACCGGAGAGAAATCAATGGGAAGCCGTCTATACCGCTCTGGGAGTCAGTAGAATGGGGCGTGTCGGTCGGGGAACAACTCACGCCTCTGACTCCTCGCGTAAATATCTCGTCACGATACTCGGTTCTTCGTAAGGAAACACAAAGCAACCTAATATGATACCGACGGGTGCAACAGTGTTTAACATAGAAGACCACAAGACCTAATACCCACCCCCGATGCCTGACAGGTGAGTCTTAGCTGTTGCTTTCGTGGGCAGGTGCGTTACAGAAAATGTAAATTACACACGGGCAGTGTAATTTCCCCTGTGCCTCTGTGATTATGAAAAATAAATTACCTTGCATGATTAATACAACCTTACGGTTTTAGTTTACAAATTACACCTTAGTTTTGTCGGATTGGTACAAGGGTGCTGTTCGGGAAAACGGAGCTTACATGTCTTGCAAAGTGGTGCTTTATTTTGGAAAAATGAAGACAATTTTGCAAGTTTTGTAGTAATGACAGATTAGTCGCCTTTTAATCAGCGTGGGCTTGTTTTTGTTTTAGATCATTGATCTCTTGTTTTATTTATATTTTGGTTCTCCAACAAACAACAAACATTGGACTTTTGCCTGTAATTTGTTTCTCGTTGGTTGAATCACAAGTCGGTACAGCAAAACGTTCGCCGTAAATGTTTGACGTTTTAAATAATAGATAGGTTATTCCACGTATCGCTTCTAACTGGTATGATTCGCTTTTGCTTAGAAAGTTCACTGTGTTTTATTATCGTTTAATTATCTCTCCTGCCACTACTATGCCTAATTAAATCCATAAGTTAATTGAAAGTTGTTCATACTTAGTATTGCACGTAAAATATTTATAAGTAGCATTATTAGCACTTTTCTTTCAAAAATGTGTTTAAAGTAAAATGTTTTCACTTAAAATAGTAACAAATATTTGCAATATGTTGATAAAAATTGTATGTTTCTTAATAGTCAAATTAGGAACCAAAAAGATATGTTCTTTTCATCTAATTTCCTTTAAAGAAATGCGTATTAACATACGTGCAATTAAAATTTCATGATTATTATTTTGAATTTTATTAAGAACTAGTTTCTTTTGAACATGAATTTGTCGGCTATTTGATAAAAAAAATTAAACATTTTTGACAATTTCACACATTTATTTTCTGTTGTTTTAGGTATTTTGCCACGTGAAAAAAAGTTAAATAAGTCCTTGCAAAAAATTATTTCATGGACTATATTTGCCTAGACAAAAGTTTCGAAAAACAATCTCTTTTCGTTTTGAAAACGAGGTTTCATTTCCTTTTTTTTTTCCAAAAAAAAAACGACATTCCTAATTTTGATAACGAAAATACTGTTTTTGAAAAGTTAACTAAACTGAAACATCATTTAGTGATGTGTAATTTTTTAATTTTTCTGCTTCTTTCAGCGTGAGAGTTATTATTAGAAAAACATGGTTTCGTAAAATCTCCACTAATTTTTTTTAGCCCAAAGATTTACTTATTTATTTTCACAGGTAGTAAAATATCCAAATAAATAGAGAAAAACTAAAACCATGTCACAAATAAATGAATTTAGACAATATTCTGTTACATACCATAAAAATATCTATATCATTATTTTAATTGATGGTAAATCATAAAAAACAGGAATATCGATTATATTAAAATTTTGTGTGAAATTTATTGAATTTTGAATAAAAATATTTTACAGGGTGTATTTAAATGGAGGGGCACAAGTGATACCAGAGATTCCTTGGGTGAAAATAAGTCGATTTAACCTAATATACCTATATATTATAAAAAAGATACAGGGTGTCAAAGTGAAAAATAAAAAATGGTTTTTCCTTAATAATTTCTATAACTTTAGTCAGAAATGTTTCAAATTTTCAACAGAGAGGTTTTTTAATGATGGGGAAAATAATATAATAATGATTTTTGAGTGTCGAGTACGAGGCGCCCTCTGCAGGCAACGTTATGCATTGAATATGTAGTAACTTNTGTCAGTAAATGCATATGTCAAAACAACTATTTAGGTACAAAAACAACTAATGATCGAAACCCTACAACGCCTGTGAGCTTGGGAAAAATGAATTGAAAATAGCATCTTCTTAGATAACAGATTCCGCCAACGCCAAACCAACGGAGCTTTCGAGCTGAAATTTTTACCACTTATTAAGAGTGTAAACAGCCTCAAAAATCCTAAATTACTAGTGTCTACGATGAAAATTGCATTAATTATTAGCAATTGAAAAACGGTAATTTTCGACCATTTTTGAGCTCTTGTGCATAAACAAATTATCGGAATTTAATCGGACTTTTCTCATTTTATAGGCTTATTTACTACCTACCTTTTTTGTATAAACTTTTTTTCGCTATGAATAATAGTTTTTTTTAGGTGAGTCAAAAAACCACTTTTCTATAACTTTGACCACTGTTAAAACAAAGTTTCCCAACTAGCCTCGAGTTGATTTTTTGATATTTTATTTATAGCAGGTTTCCGAACAATATTCCGCAGAGAAACTTCTAATAGTATTTTTTTCCCGAAACAGGCTCTTTCATGTCTATAATGACTGAGCTAATAATCCACCTTTCTTCTCCAGTAGGTCATAATGGAAATATCTGTGATGCAATCGAGGACTTACTCATCGAACATCGTTCCTTTCAAGACGAATTTCTCCGGTCCCAAGCTGAAGCTGCGCCCGCGAGTCAACATGACCGCGATGGACATCAACGGCACCATCTCCAAGTACGCCGCCACCAAGCCCAACCACACCTACCTGGCCGAGGGCAACCTGACGGGCCACTGGAACCACAACGACTACTTCTACAACCTGACGAACAGCACCGAGTTCGATTACGACTACCAGATGTTCAACGGCACCGGTGACGAGGAATCCTGGACCATGTGCAAGGAATGGACGCCGGCCCAACACAACCTGTTCCAGACGGCGAACTTCTTCTTCGCGGCGGCGTTCTTGGTGCCGGGCAGCTTCAAGCAGAGTGTGCTGCTGGTCAGGTAAGACTCATTTTGTATAAGTCGACGATTGAAACTTTCTGAGGTCCGTAACGCTTTGGGGTAATATCTTGTTGAAGAAGTGGTATAAAGACAGCATGACTGGTTTCTAAGTAATAAACACAATACTTGTGTTTAACGTTTTATCTTCGCATATTTCAACAGCATTCACGCAAAATCCTTCTTCTATAATTTTAAATTTTCTTGAAATGCCCGTCTTGGTGTCAGGTATTGAAACAAGTAGGTACAGGAGTTTTTCTGGGAAACGGCTGAGAAAAATAAATTATTTTAGAAACTATTGCATTTCTGATTACTTTTACTTGAAGGTAGGGTCAAAATACAGAAATTATCTTTACGACGCTAGGCGTCGCAGCGCACAGTGGGAAATATTGGACAAAATTCTCGCCACTCGCCAATTCTCATCGTCTCGTCGTGATTTTTTTTTTTTAATAATCTCGAGGTAATCTGAATTTTCATATTCCGATGAGGTTTGTAGAAAAAAATGTTTAAAAATTTATTATTTATTATTATGACCCTTGATGATATATCTGATGTTTTTTCTTCAAACACCTAACCTCAAAATTATTAATTCTAACCTAAAAGCCTTAAACGAAATTTACATTGGAAAAAAGTACGAAATAGATTCAATAGAACCCTACGTAACATGTTATACCCAAACCATGAATTTGAATCTAAAAAACCTAACCTCAAAACCAATATTAACTAAGTTTAAACTCATTAAATTAATAAATAAATAAATGAAAAATATCTTTATTGTACAGATATTCGATCAACAATTTTTCGGAGAGCACACACCTTGTGCCATACTGTACCCAAATCTGACACCTTAACCCAAGAACCTAACCTCAAAACTGGAAAGATTGTCAAATCAAATCATTAGTGAAAAAAATGGTCACAAAATTATTTTCTTTAATAAAAAGAATAAATATATTTTTGTTGAGTGTTCATCATCGCGATCGCCAAAACCTTTATTCAAAACTGAAAACATAACCTAAAGACCCTGAAATTTTGTTTAACTCGAATTTTTTGCTAGAAAAATTCCATAAAAACATCTACATAGCAATAAAACGTTTGTAAAACATTATTGCGGCTTATTATTACTAACCATTTATTAAATTTGCAATGAAGCCTGATAGACTAACCTAACCTCAAATTCAGGAGTTAGGAGAATCAAATATTATCTAAAAAAAATAAAAAAATTCAATAGATTTGATATGCAGCCATTCTAAATACACACATTCCTGAACCTTAACACCCTTAAGCCAAATACACCCAAATAATTTTGAGGTTAGGTTTTTGAAGAAAAAACATCCGATATATCATCAAGGGTCATAATCATCAATTTTATTAATAGTAGATACTTTTTAAACATTTTTTTCTACAACTGAACATCGAGTATTTAAAAAATTTTTCTTCGACATTGAGGTTGGGTCGCTCCCTAAACATTAAAAAAAAAGGATTTTTCGAAAAAACATCACTGGAATATGAAAATTCAGATTACCACGAGATTATTTAAAAAAATCACGACGAGACGATGAAAATTGGCGAGTGGCGAGAATTTTGTCCAATATTTCCCACTGCGCGGCACTTCAAACATTTTTTTTCCAGGAACATGTCGCGATAAAGATCCCTTAATTTTGAATATTTTTCCTATATAACATTTTTTTGTGTTCCCATTATTTAAAAAGTTGTTGTCGATTCCCAAATCGTACTTTGTTAATAAGACACCATCATAAAACTATATAAACCTATTAAATGACACTAATTTAAAAGCTTTGCTGTAATTAATTATTCTCCAATGCAACTAAACAGTGAAAAACAATTGCCAAATTTTTATCTGTTGTGATAGTTTTTGGCACACATTTCTAATAAATGCAGTAAATTCTATTCGTTAAACTTTATTATTTTTTTAATAAATGCAAGCAGGCTAGGCAAAAAACAGTATTTGTTTTCATATATGACATATTCTCAATGAGAAGTGTCAGAATTTTGATGGTTTTAATAATCATTATAGAGTTTATAGAATTAATTTGTTGCGATTGTTTATTAGTAATAGTTACTGAAAAGTAGCAGTAATAAAATGTTTTCCCATGGCGAAAAAGTGGATATGCTGAAAATTTTCGGAGAAGCCCAAAAAAATCAGAATAAGAAATCATTTTTAGTTAACAGGGTGAGACAATAAACAGTAACCGCTGATGAAAACGTGGCAATTATAATAAACTATTTGGAAAATCATCCTAAAGCATCGATTAGAAAGGCTTCGAGAGAGTTAAATTTGACATATAATGCAATTCAAAGAGTTTTAGTTTAGTGTGCAACAGTTAAATCCTGGAGCTATTAAAACATTAAATATTTTGCTTATTTATTTTTATGTTTATTAAGTTGATATTCTTTATATTGTTGTGGTCTCCCTTATATGATAGGTGGGTTTGTAATTCTTACAAATTAATGTAATTGTTGTATACACGGTTGTGTTATTAAATTGTTTATAGTGAATAAGTTTTTTATTGTAAATAGAACAATAGTTATTGATATACTAAACCAGCAAGAGCATTGAAAACTATATCGCTGACTACGTCGTTGCAATAGTAATTACGAGATGGAGAAATTCACTAGAGAATTGCCCGTAAAATTTTAAATAATGGGAACATACAAAAATGTTATATAGGAAAAATATTCAAAATTAAGGGATCTTTATCGTGATATATTAAAAAATGTATGTTGCTGGAAAAAAACTTTTGAAGCGCCGCGACGTCTAGCGTCGTAAAGATAATTTCTGTATTTTGCCCTAACTTATTCTAGTAAAAGTAAGCAAAAATGAAATAGTTTCTAAAATAATTTATTTTTCTCGGCCGTTTCCCAGAAAATCTAATTTCTTCGGTTTATTTATTTATTTAAATAAATAAATAATGAAGATGAAACTTATATGTCGACCCTCAAGCTAACGCGTATGCCGTATTTCCCTTTCAGAGCACTGCTGTCGATCGGCTACTTCTTCCTGACGATCTGGGGTGGCGTGGAGGTGTGCGCCCCCGACATCCTGCTGTGGAACCTGGTGATAGTCCTGCTGAACGTCACCCACACGGCTCTGCTGACGTGGAAGTTTCTACCGCCGACGCTCACTTTAGAGCTGACGGATTTGTACCTTAAGGTAATAGGCATGTTTTGCCAAATTTTAATGGTAGATTCTGCGTCATAAATTGACGAAATAAAAATGTGTTTGGAAACGTTTCGCTTTCAAGCTAAGGAACAAATGTTCGGCCGCGACCGCTGTCGCTGGGCGCAGGAGTGGTCCGACCGGAGCGATTTTTATGTCGTGTAGGCTGGACCTTTCTGCGAGGAACGAAAGTGATTCAAGTATTTCACGATTACTGAGAAAATTTTTGGCTATTTTTATAAGATGTTACATCCTATATGCAAGTCTATGTCATAACATCTGCAAGTTATTTTTTATGTCCACAGCTGTGCTTTCATCGTTCTTTAAGTTTTTTATTCTTCACCGTTCAACGACTTCTTAATAAACACAAGAATTACTTAATGCGTTCTTCGAACTTCTACAACTTGCAGTTTAACAATCAATTGTATCAAACTATTTATTAAAGCTCACCCTACAAGTGCATGCAGCGCACGAGATAATTAACGTGCCTGGATATGAGTTAGAGTCGATAAAATTAGTTTCTGGAAAGAGAATAAGTTTGATATCGATTAGAGAGTCGCATCGCATCGAATGTGTAAGCAGAGAAGTGTTTACCCGGCTGGCAACAAAAGGACATAAACTGAGTCGGCTGCTATTTACTTTGCATTTACTATCTGGAAAAAGATACGTGTCGTCAGGGAAAATATGGGTTCGCTTTTATTTATATGGATATCGTAAATTCCGAAGAATAAAACGGGAGTACCTAATAAAATTAAAAAACCTTTAGTTTGCAAATGTCTGTGCTTTTCTTAATATTTATTTTATTTCGTAGCGGGAGATCAGGCCAACGAAGAACGTACTTGTGCAAATATTTAATTTCAGACTGTTCACAATCTTATCGAATATTTTATATTGAACAAACGAAATAATAAAGTCTTCATAGGGCACTTTTAATTAGTTTCAACTCTTCAATTTTTCTTTAATACGTTACATATGTTCAAGCATATCTTATATTGATTCACACTAGGCTAATTAAAAAAAATCGTCTATTTTTTTTTTTCAAAATCCCCTTTGAAATAGATTCAGGAAAGTGAGAAGAGATGCCTGTAAAAATCGGAACTCATAATATTAATATTTAGAGGTCACGCATCGCAATTTTCTATTTTCCATTCAAATAACGCGAGAAGAATGATTTTAAAAAATTGTTACCTAGACTTTTATAAGTGGAAATGGTAAAAGGGCTTATAATAAACCTAAAAAAATAAATGCGTGAGCAGGGGCGGCGGAGGGTTGATTTGGGGAGTTGAAAAGTTATGAAATATCATTGGGATTTCTGGCGAAAGTTGACATCAAACAAAAAAGTATCCAATACAAAAGTTGTAGATCATGCAAAAATCTACAACTTTTATGGAGGTCACTTTTTAAAATAACCTCAAAATTTTCGCAAAAAATGCGAAAAACAGGTTTTTTTCTGATTTTTCATTTTTTATTTCTCATTTCCGCAAAAATAATTTAATTTTGACGAAACTTTCTGTCTTAAATAACCACAAATTTTTTTAGATAAAATAATCAAGAAGTTGCCAAGATATTAATTTTTTCCGGTCTGAAACACTTTTTTTTTCAGAGGAAAATTCTACTTAGAAAAATCATCATACAGAGTTGTCATTTTTTTCGTTTTGACATACTTTTTGGTGAAATAAAAAAATCTGTAAGCACAGTTCAGAAACATGCTCAAAAATGCAAAAAAATGGAAAATAACTTGCAACAATGAATTTTTCAGTCATTGTTGATAATTTGTTTAAATTTTTAAAAAATTCAAAAACTAATTACACCATTCAATTGTACGGAAAAAATACAAAAAAAAACTCATTGTTTGACCCAAAATTTTATTTTTGTACAGTACTGCTATAAACAAGTCGAATAGTGAATANCTCAAATGATAAATTATCTCTGGACTATTTGAGATTTCCGCAATACAAAGTATTAACTGCAAAGTCTACTGTTGACGCGAAATCCGAAAACTCGAAATTTTGTAAAATCGTTTTATTTTTTTTCTGGCTTTATTTGAAAATGAATTTTAAATAAATTGCATATTTACCTACATTGCCACTTTTTTCGCTCTATCCAATGGCATCAACATTTTTGCAATCCGACGTTTCGTCTTCGAGGGGCCATCATCAGATTACTTTTTTAAATATATCGCTGCTATTTTTATGACAAAATCTAGTCATTTTTAATTCTGTACTAGATGATATTAGGTACTATTGTAAAAAAGGTTTTTAGCTATCATTAAAAATTTTTCCTGAGTACGGCTCTGAACGCTTTCAAAATACCTGCATCTATTGGAGGAGAGAGAGAGGAGAGAATAAAAGTCAACACAGCACAAAATATCCAACAATTTGTTTTAATCCATAATTTAAAAAGTTGTACCTAATAAAAAAATAATTCGAATTTATGAAATATTTTATTATTTCTAATTAGTATTGCTAATAGTAGTAAAAAATTGTTGGATATTTTATTCGGTATTTACTTTTATACTGTTATGACTTCATCCAATAGATATTTTCAAATCGTTCAAGTAAAAATTTTAAATTATAGCTAAAACAAGCTAAAAACTTTTACAGTAGTAATATCCTCTAATTCAGAATTAAAAGTGACTTTAGATTTTGTCATAAAAATAGCAGCGAAGTATTTAAAAAAATTTACCCCATGATGGCCCCTCGAAGACGAAACGTCGGATTGCAAAAATGTTGACGCCATTGTATAGAGCGAAAAAAGTGGCATTGTAAATATGTAATTTATTTTAAAATTCGTTTTCAAATAAAGCCAGAAAAAATTAAACAATTTTGCTAAATTTCGGGTTTTTCCGGATATCTCCGGAACTACCCGGAATTTTAAAACTTTCTAAACAGCACATTATTAGGTAAAAAAAATACAACTTTTTTCTAATTTGAGCCACCCCGTATCTCTTACCGGTTCCTAGATCCTAATGCCTATCCCATCCTTATCTTGGACATACTGTATATCAATGAATTCATCAAACTTTAAAAAAATAAGTACACTAATCGATCCTACGGAAAAAAAAAATATTATTTATTTTTTTATTTACTATTCGACTTATGTTTATAGCAATACTGTACAAAAATAGTTTTGGGTCAAACAATGAGACAGTTTTTTTTGTATTTTTTCCGTACAATGGAATGGTGTAATCATTTTTGATTTTTTTTAAATTTAAACAAATTATCAATAATTACTGAAAAATTCATTGCTGCAAGTCATTTTTTATTTTTTTGCATTTTTGAGCATGTTTTTGAACTGTGATTACAAATTTTTTTATTTCACCAAAAAGTATATGTCAAAACGAAAAAAATGATTACCGGCAGAACTCTGTACGATGATTTTTTAAGTAGAATTTTTCTTTGAAAAAAGTGTTTCAGGCCGAAAAAAATTAATATCCCAGAAACTTCTTGATTTTTTTATTTAAAATTTGAGGTTATTTAAGACAGAGGAAGTTATACTTTCACCAAGTTTCGTCAAAATTAAATTATTTTTGAGAAAATGAGAAATAAAAAACGAAATATCAGGAAAAAACCTGTTTTTCGCATTTTTCTCAGAAATTTTAAGGTTATGTGAAAAAAAGGGACCTCTACAAAAGTTGTAAATTTTTGCATGATCTACAACTTTTGTATTGGATACTTTTTTGTTTGACGACAACTTTTGCCAGAAATCCCAATGATACAATTTTTCATAACTTTTCCACCCCCAAATCAACCCTCCGCCGCCCCTGCTCACGCATTTATTTTTTTTCGTTTATTATAAGCCCCTTTACCAATTCCACTTATAAAAGTCCAGGTAACAATTTTTTTTCCACTTTAAATGAGTTATTTTGATCGGTCTATTATCATTTTTTGATAAAACAACTCGTACAAAAGTTATTCAAATTCAAAGTTAAATTTATGTTATAATTACACTTTTTTCTACAGTTTCGGGTAAAATGATTAAAGTTATCATGAAATATTATAAAAAAAAGGCATCTTAGTGGAAAATTTTAAACTATCACAACCAAAAAGTCATTTATCATTAGTAAAGAAATAATTTAAGATTTCAAATACTATTTAATACAATAAAAAGGATTTTAATTGATTCTTCCCAGAAATGGTAGGTTTTTCAGTCATATTAATTTGAAAGACTTGACAAATTTATCAATTTTGACTTTTAAATACCTTTTTTATAATATTTCATGATAACTTTAATCATTTTACCTGAAACTGTAGAAAAAAGTATAATTATAACACAATTTGAATTTGAATAACTTTTGTACGAGTATGTTTATCAAAAAATGATAAGGGACATTTTTTGTAGAACGTTCAATTCCCTATAAGAATAAGTTTCTGTCATTTAAATTCGTCTATTGATTTTTAAGATATAAAATTATGAAATTGAAAAATAATTTTTCCCATGTTATTTGAATGGAAAATAGAAATTTTTACAGGCATCTTTTCTCACCTCCCTGAATCTATTTCAGAGGGGATTTTGAAAAAAAAAAATTGTCGATTTTTTTTAATCACCCTAATTCACACATAATGTAGATGTCGGAAGCACCCGTAATTTAGATGAGTAGAATACACGCAGATGACATTGAGCAAGGAAGTACGTCCTCATTGATAGAACGATGAGATAAGAAAAACCACTATTTACTAAGTGGAATGAACATTTACTTTTGTATTCAATGACCGGAGTAATAAAAGTTCAGTCGCGATCGCTGAACGCAGGGTTGGTCCGACCGGAGTGATACGTTGGACTTTTCTGCACCGAACAGTAGTGGTTCGGGTATTCCGCAATTACCGAGTTGGTCATGGGGACGGAAATGTTGAACATTTTGGCTGTTTAAGTGCTCTAGAAGTGAACTCGACGTGAAAACTAAGTATTCCAAGGCACCTAGAGTAGCGAGTGAATTTGTGTTAGGGGTAGCAAAATCAATATAAGATTTTCGAAGGCAAAAAAGGGAAAATCTAACCAAATGTATCTATGTTTACATTAGATATCGTAAAATGGCTTTAATATTCTACAGGCACTTTTTTTTAAATATTATGCCTGTCTAAATACTTAAATAAATTCATTTATACCATGGTACCACATTTCCAATGTGTCAGAAATTTGCTTAGAGGCAAATTCTGTATTTTTCTATTTGAATCAAGAGAAGACCGCATACGGTAGATTGGCTGTTTCTAGACACTGTACATGTCATTTTTCCAGACANCGATTTAAGTACTGACGCCTTAAACCGTGCGGCTTTCGACCGTTTTTAATTAATTTAATTAATTTAATTGAGATTCTAGGGGTAAGTGGTAAAAATATAGGTATACATGGTGGTATTTTTTATCATTTTATCGTTAACAAGAGTTATTAATTATTGGTAAAATTGACATATCTAACCATATGTATCTATTTTTACGTTAGATATCGTAAAATTGCTTTAATATTCTACAGGCACTTTTTTAAATGCTGTGCCTGTCTAAATACTTAAATAAATTCATTTATACCGTGGTACCACATTTCTCATGTGGCAGAAATTTGCTTTGAGGCAAATTCTGTATTTTTCTATTTGAATCAAGAGAAGACCGCATATGGTAGATTGGCTGTCTCTAGACACTGTACATGTGCTTTTCCAGGGAACCACTTTTTGGTAATTCATAAAACCAATGTGTTTCAGATGTTCAAACCCCTTCGGGTCAGCAAGAAGCACTTCAAGGAGTTGGTGAAGGAAGCCAAAGTCATGAACTTAGAACAGGGCGACATCTACGCCGTAGAAGATGTCAGCCCAGCTGACGAAAGGCTGTCAATATTGCTCAAAGGAAGGTAAGCCAATCCTTTCCAGTTTTCTTCTCAAATCCAAAAACTAACCAATTCGCGTTGTCTTCGTGGTTATCCTGCCCAAACCGGTATAACCAGTTCAACTCGATTCTTTCAGATTGCGCGTAACCTGTGACGACACGCATCTGCACTTCATCGGCACCCACCAGTTCGTGGATTCGCCCGAGTGGGAGGCCAACCACGAGCAATCGGACGACGTGTTCCAAGTGACAATCACCGCCGAAGAGGACAGCGTGTACCTCTGCTGGCCCAGGATGAAGCTGGAGAGGGTGCTTAGGCACAGGCCTATGCTCAAGGTCGTGCTGGACTCTATTATAGGTACTATATTTCGCATTTATTTTCCGACAGAAGCCGAGCGCTTGTCATATTTCCTATTATTCAGGTAAAGACATAACGCAGAAGCTGTACGCCCTCAACGAACATCTCAGCGGGTTGAGCGACGAGAGGGAACGGGGCAAAAGGAACCGGATATGGGCGAAGACCCACAACCGTAGCATGTCCATGGACGCAGTCAACACGGGCACCACCGGATTGGTTAGGTCCCAGGCGTATAAATCTACGCACAGGAATAATTCCAGTCGAGCAGATCGTAAGTAGGAAAAGTTTTTCGTCACATTGTTTAATTTTCTGTTAATATCTAGGAAGGTGGTGGCAAACACCTCATTGAGGAAATGTAACTGACAAACTTACCTCGCCCCTTACCAATGTTAGGTGACTCCGTGATATACGTCAGTATCATGGTTTGCCTACGTGCACGTAGTGACGTCATCTGAGAGAACGACCTGAAATCGCGGCATATATTGACATGAAATCTTTTTGTCAATTTTTTTTATAATCCAGAGCTGTTGTGGCCTATACAAATTTACATTATTCATTTTATTATGCAAAACAAACATCAAACTTGACAACACAGCTCAAATGAAAGAATATTAGTCAAACTAAGAGAGCTGACAGGGGTGGGATTGCCAAAAAAATAATGAGCCTCGCGAACCTTTCGAAATGAAAGCAAAATATTTGAATTTTTTCTGCTGAATTTCTTCTGATTTCTTAAACGATCAAAATTTTTCATTTCAAATCCTGAAACTAGAAACTAGAACCTAGAACATTTGCTTCTTTTATTGCTCTACACAAATTACAGCCTATTTAAAATTGCCTAAAAATGTAGGATTTTTTTTATCCTTTAATTTTTGTGACATCTATATATCTACTTTTTGTATGAAAACAAAAGTCTGCAGTTCTCTCCTGACATCATGCACAACTAGGACGAAATTGAGCCGGTTGACAAACACCTCGTACTATATTCACGCTCGGATAAAATACAGAAAAATATGACTCAAGTTATGTTTAATTTTTTAAATAAAAATCAAAAAGGACGCACTAGTACAGTCATTGAAGGTAAAATACGGCGTTGCAGTATAATTTTCCCAAACGGCACCGATTTGCACCAAAATTTGGATTTAGTTACCCTCTACTTCAAAGTTGACCCTGTGCCGGGGGTTGCTTTTTATTTTTTAGGGGTAAAAACTACCCCTTTTCGAAAATAATTATAGAATTGTAGATTCTAGTGTGTAATAGGTTGAAATCATCTTTAAATAAGTAATTATGATGAATTGAAAATTATCAATCCCTAAAAACCATCCCCTATGACAGTAATCATTAAAATATAATATTGAAAAATATTATTCAGCAACTTGGAATAATTTAATCATATAGTGATATTAAAGTAAGATTTCTTTACTGTTTTAATTTTTTATTATTTATTTATAAGTTTCAACCCTTATAAAAACCACCCCTTGCAAAAAAATCGAACAATTATAGTTAAAAAAATTTTTTTAGCTCAAAATATAATACAATCTTTTTATTATTTAAAATGTAATGTATGTATTTATTTTCAAACCTTAAGAAAAAACCCTACTGATTAAAATTTGCAATCAAAAATAGGGAAAATAAGAATTTTATTTTTATATAGAATTTAATTTTTTTATTTTTATAACAAATATTTTTTTATTGCAAATAACATATAAACAATCAAAAATCTTCTTCACTCTTGTCTTCCTTTTCTATTCTATTCCTAAAATATAGCTACAGTGTGAATTCATCAATGCTTCAATATACGTGTTCTGATATCCGGCAAAAATATGTGATTGGTTTGGTTTTTTTACCCATAACTCGCTTAGTTTTTATGCTATCAAGCCCTTCAAAAAACCATTTGGTAGGTTTTTTCAAGGGCTATAAGATCAAATAAGTTAAAATTTCGTTCAGCTCTTATTTTTGTAGGGGTTTAAGCTGAAAGGGCTTGAATAAGTTGTTATTTATGAACATATGCTAACCTTAAACATCCATATCTTACCTAATTTTTATCCTATAGAAAAATAAAACAAAATTTTCAAGAAAGCAAAATCTACAAATTTGTACTCTACACAATTTTGAATATTATTAATAGTTTTTGAGTTATTTTGAAGAAAAGACAATCTTTTCCAAAAATACAAAAATTCTCTTTTCACTTCAAGCTCAACTTTTTTCAAAACTTAGCACTTTAAACCGGTCACACTTCTAGAGTATATTACGAGTACATAAATAAAGTAAATTGTAAAGTGGTAACGATTATTTTCAATTGGGGTGGTAATTAGGGGGTGATTTACACGTTTTTTGTCGCCGAAAAAATTACGGACCTACTTTATTTTCGTCATAACTCGCTTATGTTTGATGCTAGGGACTTTTATAAAAAATAAAAATAAATGTTTTTTTAAGCACTTTAAAAAAGGTTCTATGAGTATTCCCTGAAAAATGTATTGGTTTTTGGATATTTCATGTTCAAACTTTCAATTTTGCCGTTTGACGAATAAGAAACAACCTTCAACAAGCTATTACTCCGCTTGTACTGGGTCTACAGACACCATAAATACACCATTCTTTTTGTTTTTTTATAAGCTACGTTTTTTATGTGAATGATTTTTTTGATAAAATACTTACTTTTTGAGTTATTCGCGAAAAACCGTCTGAAAAAGTGTTTTTTTTTGTTGGTTAAAAAATGTACGCTTTCACTCGCGAATAAGTCGAAAAGTATTGACTTTCAGAAAAAACTAGAACCTAAATCCAAATTTTTATGAAAATCGGTGCTGTTTGGCAAAATTATACGGGAAAATGGCCATTGACTGGACTACACAGGCACTAGAACTAAGCACAATCAGCTAGATCACAACGGTGTCATGATCTGTGGTTCTAGGCTACTGTTATATAAATTGGATTTACTACCAGTATTAATTTTCTTAAATATCCCGAAAAAATTAACAATCTGGCAATACTGCACCATTCTGGGCTGTGACGTCAGTAAATATACTTTATTTGTCACCTTCCAAACGCAAATCTTCCCCAATTCCTGACGTAACGTTAATTGTCTGATCGTCCCTTTGCTCCAAATTCCGAAGTAGGTTCCCTGGGCAAGCTGGAGACCCAGTGCTGGGTCCCCCTGGTGGCCAAGCAGTTCCCCGCCAAGTCGCCCTTCAACCCCCAGAACTCGTCGGCCAGCCTGCGCGTCCCCGACGTCCACACCACCCCGCAGAGGAGCCGGTCCCTGCGCAAGGCCAACCGCGAGGTGAAGTTTGAGACAACGCAGCAGAAATAGATGTCTTTTGTTACTCACTGTATATAGTCGTTGTTGGTAGCTTTAAGTGTGCTACGCAGAATGGTAGTTTTTAGGCATTACTTTTCACGATGTAGAGTCGCGTCGACGACGTTTCATCACTTTTTTATTACGTCTTCAGGATGTAACATGGAATAAGTTTCGAGTTACCGTGAAAATATTGCGACTGGTTTTGATATTTTTACTTAATGGTGTCACAACGCATATTTTAATTTATTTTGTACTTAAATGAGGTCAAAATGAAAAAAGGAAAAATACAGGGTGTTTCGCATAAGAACCGACAGAGCAGGGGCATGTAGGGGGACCCAAAATATCTCTGAGAAATTATAGGCCTAGAAAGTGGGTTTTCAAATTTCGAAAAAAACATCAATATCTCAGTTACACTGGAACTTAGAAAAAACAAATTTGGTACACACACCCTGTACGTATTTCGTATTTTCCTACATATTTTCAATTTGTGGGGTATTTAAACAGTGGGAAAACGCCACATTGTATAAAACTTGTTTATATACTAGTCTGCAATAAATTAAATACCAAAATTTATCCCAACTGCTAAATGAAGAGTTGAAAAATACCATTCTGTTGTATCCTATTTAGTCCAAGAAATATAAAGTTGGACGCGACTTTTTGTTCCTGCAAGCTGAATTTATCACTATAAATGCTAAATATTATGTACAATAACATATTAGTTTCCACAGTCATAAAAATGGGGGGAAGATTGTTTACAGNTGTATTTATTTTCAAACCTTAAGAAAAAACCCTACTGATTAAAATTTGCAATCAAAAATAGGGAAAATAAGAATTTTATTTTTATATAGAATTTAATTTTTTTATTTTTATAACAAATATTTTTTTATTGCAAATAACATATAAACAATCAAAAATCTTCTTCACTCTTGTCTTCCTTTTCTATTCTATTCCTAAAATATAGCTACAGTGTGAATTCATCAATGCTTCAATATACGTGTTCTGATATCCGGCAAAAATATGTGATTGGTTTGGTTTTTTTACCCATAACTCGCTTAGTTTTTATGCTATCAAGCCCTTCAAAAAACCATTTGGTAGGTTTTTTCAAGGGCTATAAGATCAAATAAGTTAAAATTTCGTTCAGCTCTTATTTTTGTAGGGGTTTAAGCTGAAAGGGCTTGAATAAGTTGCTATTTATGAACATATGCTAACCTTAAACATCCATATCTTACCTAATTCTTATCCTATAGAAAAAAAAAAAAAATTTTCAAGAAAGCAAAATCTACAAATTTGTACTCTACACAATTTTGAATATCATTAATAGTTTTTGAGTTATTTTGAAGAAAAGACAATCTTTTCCAAAAATACAAAAATTCTCTTTTCACTTCAAGCTCAACTTTTTTCAA
>NW_019418217.1:17132-18829 GCF_000390285.2 Anoplophora glabripennis | reverse complement strand
TTTTTTAAATAATTTTAAATATTTTTAAAATGTACAATCAATTTGTGGCAATAAAGTATTCTTGTAAAGTATTCGTAAAATTTACTGGTCTTTAGATAATTAGCAAATCAAATAAGAAGATACTGAAGTACCTATTACTTATCATTTTCTATTAATTGCTAAATGTGTAACAATAAATTTAATACTTAATATTTTTGAGAGATTTTTGTGATGTTATATAATATTTTCAAATCTAGAATCTTGTTGCAATTTTGACACCCTATATCCTGACAGAGAACCGTCTAAATAATCCAGTTACTAAGGGTTTTTACCTCCGAATTCTTTATATCTGAACCGATTGACGTGAAATTTTGACTGAATGTAGGAAATGCCTCAAGGAACAAAACTTATATAATGCCGAAGTGTGCTTTTGCCCTGGGGGTGGTTCCTACCCCTTCTTGGGGGTGGAAATTTTTACGCCCAAAATAACCACAGAAATCGATAGAGTAGTCAATTTTAAGTAGCAAATGTTATATAAAGTTTTTTGGATAATCCATTACTCCGAGTAATTCGTCATTGAAAATGTTGATTTTTTACTGAAAAAATGCTTGTTTTCGGACAGTTTTTTGCAAATAACTCTGAAACCATTGGATTTAACAAAAAAGTTGTAATGAACAAAAAGAAAGGTAATAAAAAACAAATCTAATGGTATTATTTTGTTTTTAAACATTATTATATGTTAGCTAAAAACTAAATTGGAACCAGTTAACGTTAAATAACGCCAAAACCATAAATATTAGGAAAAAAACTGTTTGTACCTTTTTTAAAGTACTTTGAAAAATCTTCAAAATGAGGTATTTTAAAACTCTTTAGAATAAAAATTAACGGAAATATGATCGAAATAACATGATATTCTAATTTTTTTAGGAAAAAATTAATAAACAAATCAGTGCCTCTGGCGACAGAATTAAAATTAAATGCAATCCATTTACAGATTTCTTCATTTATGTTCTAAGAATATGTTCTGGGTCTTTGGCTCACTTACAAAGCATAATTTCGAAAAAAACTTAATTTTTGAAAATGTTAATTTTTCAAATTTTTGAAAAAAAATCGATTTTTACGCTGTAATTTAAAAATTAAAGGGTATACGAAAAAAGTACAAGAGTAAAACAAATTAGCTTTATTTTTGCTGAAGATTCTGCTTTTTTATTATTCCTCTAAAATTAATATTAATCGAGATATCGCCATTTTAAGTTCTCATATGAATGAGAGAACCAGCCTTTTCGAGCCCTTTAAACTCTTCAAATTTAGAAATGAAGGGCTTAAAAAAGATTAACTCAACAGTTCACGTAGCCTTTACAATTACCTGCAAAATGAGCCTTTGTGCGATTAATAGTCTTAAAAAGTAAGAAAGTTATCGTCAAAAAAATAAACACGTGTGTAGGTGATAATTTTAGGAAAATATACCTATATAAATAGGTATATAAATAAATGTAAGGGGTAATTTTTAAGGGTTGAAAAGTTGCAATCAATTCAAAATTATTTTATAAGAAGGAAATAAATGTTTATTTAATACGAATGCACATTTAAAATGTTTCTACTCTTTCAATAATATTTTTTCATTTTATTATCGAAAGAAGGGGTATTTTTCAAGGGTTGAAAAGTTGCAATCGATAAGCAAGATTTTTTTATTAAGAAATCAATTTTAATTTGATAAA
>NW_019418217.1:12183-13100 GCF_000390285.2 Anoplophora glabripennis | reverse complement strand
GCGAACAACTACTTCATCCTTTTCATATCCAGCGTGTTCAAGCTTTAAATCCGAATGACTACGAACCACGTCGGCAGTTCTGCCAATGGTTTTTGCGAAAATCGAGGCGGATTCCGAATTTTGCATGTCTTATTTTGTTTACGGATGAGGCAAGCTTCAGTAAAGATGGTTATGTCAATTTTCATAACGCTCATGAATGGGCTGCTGAAAACCCACACAGCATATTTCAGTACAGACATCAGATTCAGTTTTCCGTCAATGTTTGGGCAGGCATTTTAGGCGATCGGCTAATCGGACCGTTTGTGTTGCCTAATCGATTGAATTATTATTACAATTTTTTAGTTGACTTGCCAGGACTTTTGGAAGATGTCCGTTTAATTGAACGCTAAAGGATATGGTTTATGCAGGACGGGGCGCCACCTCATTACCTACATAATGTAAGACATCACTTAAATGAGTTGTATGGAGAAAAATGGATAGGCCGAGGAGATCCTGTTCCCTGGCCTCCACGTTCCCCTGACCTTAACCCCCTGGACTATTTTTTGTGGGGTCAACTTAAGGCAAAGGTTTATAAAATTCCAATCGAGACCATTCAGCAACTACGGGTGGAAATTGAAACCGCGTGCATGGAAATAAGGCAAACACCTAGAATTTTCCAAAGAGTTAGCAAAACATTGAAGCGTCGAGCTAGATTATGCATCAAAATGCAAGGTGGTCACTTCGAGCAGTTCTTGTAATTTAACTTATTATTACTAATTTTAATCCCATTATTTTCTATTTCACATTTAGCTATTGTCTGCAGTAGTAATTAGTTCTTTAATTAGTAAGTGTAACTCTAAATTTAAATAGTCTTAGTTTATGTCCTAAATTATTTATTAAATGATCGGATCCTTCATAACTGCAATTTATTTGAAAAA
>NW_019418217.1:0-6527 GCF_000390285.2 Anoplophora glabripennis | reverse complement strand
GTATGGGTCTTACATAACTTTTTACGTTAAATAACATGGGCTACTCCGTTTTTCGACATGCAAATCATATGCGTCCCATTTAGGTTGGTGAAGGGGGTTTTCGGCCCGTAATTTTTTTTATTTCAATTTTTTTACAATTTTCTCTACAGATTTATAAAATCTTAACAATTTTACGTAAAAAATATTATCTTTGTCCAAATCGATATTTCCAATGGTTTTCGAGTAAATTGAGTTTGAAAATTACTCTGCTCTTTAAGTTATTAGGCCAAATATTACAAAAATCTGTTTACCATGGCAAATAAAAGACTGACGTTGCCACAACGCTTAACAATTTAAGTTACTGATAAACTGTCAATTGAGCTTGCAGTGTTTAATTAGTAAAAGCGGTGAGTGGAAAATTTAAGTATACAACATTATTGCAACTCATAAAATGGAGTCATATT
This sequence comes from Anoplophora glabripennis, assembly GCF_000390285.2. Lineage (NCBI taxonomy): Eukaryota > Metazoa > Arthropoda > Insecta > Coleoptera > Cerambycidae > Anoplophora > Anoplophora glabripennis. The sequence continues at coordinate 6,084 of NW_019418217.1, read as the reverse complement.
CAAACACGGACATGGCAGATATGCACTTTATGTACGGCCGTGCGGCTAGAAATGCATCAGAAGCGAGGCGTCTGTATGCGGCGGCATACCCGAATAGAAGACTTCCTTCTCGACAGGTATTTCAGAGGATCCATCAACGTTTAAGAGAAAATGGTTCGTTCCAACCAAGAGTAAATGATCGTGGCAGAGACAGATTTGTAAGAACACCGGTGATGGAAGAAAATGTATTGAGAGCTGTGCAGGACAATCCAAGGGTTAGTGTAAGAAGTGTCGCACGTATGCATAACATAAGTTTTTCCGTAGTTTGGCGAATTCTTTGCGAACAACTACTTCATCCTTTTCATATCCAGCGTGTTCAAGCTTTAAATCCGAATGACTACGAACCACGTCGGCAGTTCTGCCAATGGTTTTTGCGAANAATTCCCTGCAAAATGAGCCTTTGTGCGATTAAAAATCTTAAAAAGTAAGAAAGTTATCGTCAAAAAAATAAACACGTGTGTAGGTGATAATTTTAGGAAAATATACCTATATAAATAGGTATATAAATAAATGTAAGGGGTAATTTTTAAGGGTTGAAAAGTTGCAATCAATTCAAAATTATTTTATAAGAAGGAAATAAATGTTTATTTAATACGAATGCACATTTAAAATGTTTCTACTCTTTCAATAATATTTTTTCATTTTATTATCGAAAGAAGGGGTATTTTTCAAGGGTTGAAAAGTTGCAGTCGATAAAAAAGATTTTTTAATCAAGAAATCAATTTTAATTTGATAAAAATGCATGATTAAAACGTTTCAAATTGAAAAAAAAATTATATTATTTTCATCCAAAGGGGTGGTTTTTAAAGGTTTTTCCGGCTTGAAAATTCGGGATACATTAAGTTTCATGTTAGATAGCACATGAAATTACTCATACTGAATAAATAAAAAAGACTTGATTACATAAAATGTTTAAATTTGTATTTTTTCTTTTTTTCCAATAAGGGGTGGTTTTCACCCCTTAAGAACAAAAAGCACATCTAGCGCATATATAAGTTTTGAAGTGGAGGGTAAGATGAGCNTTTTAATTATTTTTGTCCTCAAACAATTTTATTATATTGATAGTAAATTTCGTTTTGTTCCGTTTCAAAAGGTCTCCAAAGTGCCATGTTGTAATAATATATTAGTATACAAAATATTCCTCTTATTTCTCCCTTTCGCAATTGTAATATGAATATATAATAGTAGTAAGTAATAGTAATAAATTAAAATTACCTGAATTACACCAAATTCCCCATAGCTGCACTGCACTAATAGGCGATTTGTTGGCAACTGAATTTATGGTCAGGTTGCCCAGTTGCGGTTGTGTTTGTGCCGCGTTACACATTATTATCATGAAAGTCGTGATCTTGTCTTATCACAAATTCCAATATCTTCAGATTTGAAAAGTCTAAATAGTGGATGTGAGAAAATCAATTTACTGAACTCCTAAATCCGGATAACATGTTTGAGCAAATCTCACAGTTGAATTGAATGACAACCATTTTGCGCGTAAATGAGGCAACTTTGTATTTAGATGTATTTAAACTTAAATGGTTTAAATCGCCCACCATTCTACTACCACTATTTAACTGACCCCGAAGATGAATGCGATCATCAATAGGTTGTTTGCATATATTAATTTATGGGCACTAAGGTAAAAATGGAACATAGAAGAGAGGAGGGCTTAGATTAGAACCTTGAGGTCTCCAGGAGTAATAAGATAAGAACTAGATCAATGTAAATGTAAAAACAAGAGCGGTATGATGAAGATCTTCAGCAACTAAAGGAACACTGATAATATAAAGGTATAAAATTGGTTTTTCTCAAATAATTAAATTTTACAAGAAACTTGAAATCGTAAAATTCTACAAATTTTGCTTAATTTAAATATTTTTCTATATTCTTTAATAGTCAAAATGTTTAAAACACATTATTTTACTAAATATACTTAACTTTAGTTGATCTGTATAACTATGAAACGTCATTGTACGATAAGTATTAAAACAAGATGAGAAAATGACCAACCAATGTGTAATAATTAATAAATTAGTTAAACCCAAATTAATATCTCGCTGAATATGGGATTAGTGTCCTTTTCATATATGAAAGGGATTTAATTAAACTAGAGCAAATTGAAACGATTAAGCCAACACTGCTGGAAATTTAATATCTAATTCGAATATAATTTATATTACCAATGGGGTTTTATATTCAAACTGTAATTTTTCAGTAATTAAAAAAACATATACACTATACGATATACATTTTTGTCTTTATGTAAATACTTAAAATATGACGAAATAAACAGAAAAAAATCAAAGACAACATTAATTAAACAAAATTTAGGTACAAATACTTCTAGACATAGACTCTCACTTTACCATTCACATTTTATAGGATGACAAGCTCCAGAAACTATATAAATATTCGATTAACCTAATTAGCTTGATTATAGGTAGGATTATAGGTTATTTGGAAAGCCATTTTCTCCATTTTTCATACATAATTTGCCGATATGGGTCACTCTCTCATTAAGAGATGATGAAATTTATAAGTAGAAAATATTAAGAAAAGAAATTACACAAACGGCCGTTCTAAAACATGGCTTTTCTAGAAAATTTAAACCCATTTTATTCAGTAACTATGTTTTTTACCAACGTGTAACTAATTTTCATAAAACAATTCATTTTCTCAAAATATCTACCAACACAAAAATTTTAGCAACCTCTACGTTTTGGGTAATAAACAAGCATATATTCTTCTGCTTCCCCAAAAACTTGCCTATACTAAATTTCTTCAAATAAGTGATTGATTATGCTGCATAAGGCCCTTATGCAGCATAAGTGTACTAAGATAATGTGATCCATAATACATTGATTGATTTTCACGTAAGGAATCTATCCTTGACCGTATTATCCATTACCTTTTGGACACCAGGCATATTACCCTTAAGTAAAAATATAGACAATATTTATCTAATAATTAGTTATATTTCAGTTAGGGCAGGTATACCTATACTAACATAATGTGCGTCACATTGAATAAAATACATACTATCTTTTTATAAGAGGATGTAGTTGATGTATTAATATGTTATAAAACTTTAGGTAGCTGCTTAAAAATAAATTATTTTATGTTTTTACAACAAGAATATTGGATATTTCTAGTACTACTTTCCTTGCAATACTCTTATTGAATTTACTATTATAGCTTAAATTAATTTTAAACATCGTATTATAAAACAATACATGATAGGTATGTCTAAATATAATTAATACAAAAACATGTGTAATATTTTAAATTTGTTAAATGATACAAAGAAAAATGCTCTATTGTTGCTGCTCTATTATCACTAGAGATCGGAAATGTTAGGGCGGCTACAATGTGGTGCAGAGTTGGCTGTAGGGCGGGTTCTCTTATGTGTAATTTTATTCAACTGTTGTCTTCTTATAGCTGCACTCTTTACATTATAAGAATCTGCTGGGTGCCCCGTTACTTGATACAAAAAAGTCGAGTACAAATAGATGAGGTCAAATTAATATCAATTCTTCATATAAATTTTTTTCATACGGGCCTTCGTTAACAAGTTACGGGCCCTCAAAGGTGAAAATTAAAAAGTTATTTTTATTTACAATCTCTAGACGATTAACTTCAGCATGATGCAAAATTGGGGGACGATAACACATTCGTACAGCTTGTTTTTGATGTTGTAAGTGAAACTTCATTATGCCCAGAACGATAGGGACGGACTATGGCCAATCAGTAACGACCCAAAATTTTTGCATGGGTGACGATCGCAATCTGCCTGTATCAAAAATAAGTTCCCTGGAGAATTTGCCAACGATAATACTCTCTTGGTTCAAGTCGATGAAATTAACAGTTTAGGAAATATTTGTGATTCTATGTCACTGTGCACATCGAGCGGCGTCTCCACCGTTTTTTGTTTTTAATTGGACAAAATTACTATGGTAGAACCGTACATATTTTAAAAATAATAGCCTAGAAAATCTTACTGTCTGCTAATGTAATTTTCACTAACAAAATTTGACAAACACACTTTACACATAACACAAAATAGAAAAACAAAACAAGAATAAGTTAAAGTAAGAGACTGTAAATAAAAAAAACTTTTTAATTTTCACTTTTGAGGTCCCATAACTTATTAACGAGGGTTCATATGAAAAAAATGTATATGAAGAACTGATATTATTTTGACCTCATCTATTTGTACTCGACTTTTTTGTATCAAGTACTGAGACACGCCGTATATATATTGCTTTATAATTAAAAATATTATATAATTATTCTTGTTTCTTAGTAAAATTATACATGACGTAAATACAGGTACATGTATAACTGGAACTTAATAAAGTTTTGTCGCAAAATTCCTGAAACACGTATATTCTTATATTCAAAGGGGCATATTACAAAGAGGTTTGTTTATTTTTTTAATTCCACTCCGTATATTGATAGAGAATTTAAATTGTATGGGATGTTAATTGTACTTTGTAAATTTACATTTAGAGCTAATAATTACAGGAAAATTATACAATTATTTACTAAATGTAACTTTAATAATTATTGTTAATTTTACATGAATCCATGTGGTGTCAAAGTAGCCAGTGTTTTAACGTGTAATTTATATAAAATTTTTATGAATGTAATTACACTTCTTTCAAACAATATAGTAAATATACCTTCATAATATTGCATTAAGAGTATTTGGAAAAATTATAAGTAGCAATTTACTTCCATCTAAGGAATTCCAGATTGTATTATCACTGAATTAAATGTCTAAACTTTGTATAGTCAAATTTTCCACAATTGAAACGATTTACGGAAAAAAAGACCCATTTTTCACCGTTATCGCTGCTACGTTCCTTTTTATTCGTTCCATTTGGAAGTTTTATTGGATATATTATATTTATACGTTTTGTAAACTGAAATAATTAGGTTGACACCGAGATTGTTAACCCTTATAATCGTATTTCAAAGGCCCCTGACAGACTATTTATAATACCTATACTCGTATATCGGAACATGTAGATCCTTTTAAATTTACTTTTATATTTAGAAACAACCTCTTTGACAGTGTATAAATAATTTTGTTTATTGTTGATTATTTGCAAGGGATTAATTAGGAGAGTGTATAAATTTTATATACGGGGTGATTCAGTTTGGTATTCGCGGCCTTGTATCTCTTTTATTTTAATAAATAGCTATAACAAACCCTATATATTTTTATATCGCCGCTCAAACTCTATCAATTGACATTATTAGATCGTCTCCATGGTAACATATGTCAAAATTGCTATAGTCAACTGTTTTTGTTCAAATGACACACTATATATTTTTTATCAATTCTGGAAGATATTTTTTTTCTGCGTTCAACTATGTAAGGAAGTCTATACTTTCATTAGAAATATTGCTAGAAAAACAGCAAAAAACATGCAGCCTACTTTTCGTAGCTTTATTCTGAAAAATGATAGCCAGCATAGAAAACAAGTTACTATGTTTTTTAAAGTAACATATTTTATTTTTAATACAATAATAAAATAATAATTTAAAACAATACTTATTTCAAATGTTCAAAATGACCTCCATTTGCTTCCAAACACAGAATAGCTCTGTTTATCACTCCCTCTCTACAAACACATTCTAGTGTTTCTTCATTTAATCTCCGACATTCTACTCTTATTCTGTTTTTAAGGTCGTCAATATCATTTAAAGGTGAAGAGTAAACTTTTTCTTTTAGGTAAGGTCAAAGAATGAGATCCGGAGATCTACAGTAGGTCATTTAACATCTTTATCGAATGTTCTTCATCTCTTACCCTTCTAGGTTTAAAAACTCTTCTTTTCTTTTGAAAACCATCTGCTGTCAAATTCCTGGCTAACTTTCCGAAAATTTTATCTGATGGAAGTTGGCTCTGCGGAAAACGATGTTGGTATAAATGCATGGCAGCTTTAGCGTTCTTTTAGCACTCTCCATAAATTAAAATCATATCTAGTTTTTCTTGGTTACTATAAGTATTCATGTTATAGTAATAATAATTAGTTATAGAT
>NW_019418216.1:13248-19221 GCF_000390285.2 Anoplophora glabripennis | reverse complement strand
CTTTTGCTCAGTACAAACTTAATGACATATTTTGTTCCAATCGTGGAATCGATTCTTATTCCAGTTTACATATATTTTTAAATAACAGTTAACATGATCAAACTTTGATATTTTTCTTTTTTTATTACGTAAAACCAAACAAGGGGCTTAAAGTTCCAAGTGGTTTCTTTAGATAACTGGGTTTATTTAAAAAATTCCCATCCGATTGTTCACGAACTGGGACAATTTGTTTATTTGACACAGACAAATAAAAGACATTACATAAATAAGTGTAGTTGTTTATTTACAGCGGTAAGAAAGGTGGCTGACCCTATTTTTTTATATTTTTTTATATGTCTGACTACTGCATTATGTTAATTGTTAATTAAGTTAATTTTACACTTAGCAATATTTTTCTTAAATTACTTGTCTCATTTTCGCGTTATAAATTTTTTCAGTTTAAAATAATCTTAGCACAGAGCAGTATAAATTGAAATTGAATATACAACTGCTGTGTTTTTATTAAAAGAAATGTATGAAAATACAATGTAAACTGCTGGAAAAAATTGAAGGAACAAAGAATTTTCATGAATTTTTTATTGATTTTAAAAAGGCTGCATCTCAGTGGAAAATGGTAGTATCGAGACAAACAAAAAAGCATTTTAAAGCTTCAAGTTTCTAGTTTCAAGATCTTTAAACAAAAAATTGGACCGAGGAACATTTTTTCAAACTCAAGAGGTCAGTTAGCTTATTTATTCAGCTTCAATTTGATTTTTGAAAGGTGTGACTATTGGTTGCCGAGATATCAATGGTTGAATGAAAAATAAGACTTTTGTCTTTAATCATCGATATCTCTGCAAGAAATTATTGCATAGTAAATCCAGGTTTAATTTTGAAAACTAAAAATAAATTCTCTACACGGATCTGTGATAGCTTTTGGAGATTTTTTTTTCATCCTTGACATCAACTTGAAAAAAGTACAAAAAAAATATTTTTTACGGTTTTTTGGAAAATCTACCGCTAATTTACAAATATCTATTACTAATACTGAGAGACATTTTTACAGCTTAATGTAAAGTACAAGAAAATATATTTTTTACAGTTTTTTGGAAAATCTACCGCTAATTTACAAATATCTATGACTAATATTGAGAGAAATTTTTACAGCTTAATGTAGGTACTCACAATAACCTTGTAAATTGACACGTTGATGCATCAAACCGTTTTTCTATACCATGTGATTAAAGTTTCGGAAGGAACTAAAATAACACGTTTATTATGTAATCATTATCAAAATGAAAAATAATAATTTTTTCCACAATTTTGTATTAGCTATAGTTCAAATTTAAGAAAATTTGCACAACGACGATTGTTTGAGATTTTATGATTACATTAAATTTATTTGTATTTGCAACAAAAGTTCCTTATATATTTCTTTTGTAAATTCTTGGATTTTTAGTGACTATAACTGTATAAAAATTATTTAAGGATATTTTTACCTCCACAGAGTTTAACGCTAAATTTTAGTGACCTTACATCGAAAATCTTTTGAGAAAAATTTAAGAACCTGAATCATATAGAANGTATTTTTGCTTGTCTATTATCACCCATGACAAACATAAGAAATGTTGTCATTCTCCAGTTTTTTAAGCAAATTCAATTTCATGCATTTTGTTTTGTACTATTCCTCATAAACTAAAATTAACTAATATAATAAAAGTATTAGCCACAGGTGTGAGATCTCTTAATACGCATGTCAAGATCAGATTTATTTTTATAAAGAATTGTGAATAAAACACATCGTCGTAAAATATGTTTTAGTAAATATTTTCAAAATATATTATATTATAGAGGTAGATATAAATTGTAGAATTCAATATTATTAAATTTTTGTTAAAATAAAAGTATGTACATTTCTTTGTAGAAATATACGAAAATATTTTTTATACATGATTGCTGTTCTTTGTACAAAATGTATTCATTTGATCACAACATAAAATAATATTGTACTGCGTATACCAAATAATAATCAATTTAGAAAACTTCCTATTAACATAATTAATATTTCATAAGTTTTATTTACAATCGTTTAGTATAATTATAAATATATACGACGTTCTGAAAAATTATTGGCCATGATTTCAATGCAATATAAAAATTAATATTCATTTTTCTAGTTGTCAATGAAATCGATTTTATTTAATCACCATACACTATGTTATTAAAACGTAACATACTACTGATTCTTTGTTATATTTCGAGGATGGAATTACAAGCAAAATCGTAAGAAACGACTTTTTCAAGATTTAAACGTTTCAGGAAAATTTTATTACTGCTTTGAAACTAATTTATTCTTGCTTATTTGCATTTTACTTTACTCTTTGTAACTGATATCCAGTATGTGCGCCTGTATCTAGATTTCCTATTTTATCTTTTTTTATTAGTTTTGTTGTAGTTAGTTGGCCTTGCTCGTTTCCTTCTTTTGCAAACGTATGCTTATACGTCAACACCTTGGAAGGCATTTTCTAACTCATGTCCTGTGCTTTTTATATCCAATCACCTGTTTATTAACAACAGTTAAGTTTTAAGACCATAAAAAAATATTTCCATTATTCCTTTCCTCTTGTTACAGAGATTTTGTAATAATCCATACTATTACTCTGCATACTCATATATATGGTTTCAAAATACCTTGTACATTTTTAATTGAAACACATAAAATAATTGATGATGTGAAACAAGCGCTTAAGTTAATAGAGGGCACTGTTGGGTAAATTTAATAAAATTATTTATTTTTGCTTGTAAATATTTTGTTTCTATAAAATCGTAATTTAGCATGCGGTTTACTCATGGGGAAATATTGGTAATTCCACACATGAATAATATACAAAATGCAAAATAACCCGTAACTAAATAAAATTACACTGCGATTTAGAATTAACCAATTTTAGCCTTTTACATATACTGAAAATAGAGTACAACAGTACTGGTGAAAATATTCTATAAATTTTTACATGAGTACTTACTGCAGTCCGATAGGTATAAAATTTTTGAGAAAAATATGGTTAAAAGAATTAACGTAATTTTATCTTTAGCTTGCAGATGAAGATGTGATTATTCAAACTTAAACGCTATCAAATTGAAAACAAAAGTTAATTAGATTTGAAATACATTTTTCCATAAATTCAAACCAATTTTCCGTGATTTTACGTGACTGCTGCAATTACCAAATGTTTAATTGATTCGCAATGAAATTTAAAATAAATAAAGTCGAATTGTAAGGTCAAATTGTCAAATTTATATGATCTTCTTAAGTAGAGAACCATTTATCATTTATCTGTTCTTTAGTAGACCGTGAGCTAGCGCACATGGGTGTAAAATGTTTGGCATTTTGACATCTGAAAAAGGTTAGTTAGTTAATGAAAATAAGGGTGGTTTTAAGGGTCGACCCGTGTTCGAAAATTAATTTCCTTTTGCATAAAATAATTAGTTTTTCATTCACCTTAAACTGTCTGGCAGTTGATGCAAAAATAGATATTAATAAGTACCTAACAATTTTCAAATGCCAGACGGTTTTAAATAGCCGAAAGGGTGGTTGATAGGGGTGAACTTGCAAGAAAAAAAGTTTACTTTTTGTCTGGCAATCGAAACAATGAAAATTTTTGTTATGAAAATGATAAAAATAAATTGCCAGACGGTTCCCAATGTTCGGAGTAGTGTATCTCTGCGGAAAATTATGTGAAAATTTTTCAGATGGCAAAAAAAGAGGGCAGAGGGAAAAAGTTGAAAAAAAATGAGAAATTGTATTTTTCAGACATCAAAATTACAAATATTTTTCGATGACGCCACACCCATGTGCGGTAGCTCACGGTCTATAAGACAGTATCAATAATTGGTTTAATTTCACTTTTATCCCGGAATTATTGTTGCTATTATTATGCCTCGATTTTTACAAGAAGTGTATGTGATTTTACAATTTTACCGAAGTTTCTAGTCTACAAGTAAAATATTCCATTAAAGCCGAAAACAATTTTACAGACATTTTATAATGTAATTTTAATGTGCATTTTATTAAATTTAATAACATTTAATTATACCACTGTTTTAGTTGCTGTATTTTTGCTGTATATATTCCTAACCCTATAAATGAATGATAAACATGTTAAGGCACACCAATACAGCTCTTTCGACGTATTGAAATATTTCCAACAGGAAAGTCGTAAGTAATATGTTACTTCAGCACTGAAACCCAATTGTTTAAGTGTAATCTTTACTGTAGCTGTTGCAAGTTAAAAAAGCATGAACAAGCTTTCAAAAAATAATGTTTGTTGACCTTTAAAGCGAAGTTATTAACATAGGAACGAATAAACACATGACAGTAAAAAGAATATCAAGGTAAGGGATTAGCATAACACTTTGTGTGTTGATGGTCCATAAAACACGTTCACTGGTTCCATTTGAATAGGTTGCTCGATTCAAAGGGATAATATTGAAAAACAATTTTGAGACAGGTAGTACCCAGTATTTAACAGAGAAATATTTGGTCCATCTGTACAAATTGTAAAGGAATATCTTATTCAAGTTTCATGTAAAAGAAGCATAAAAATCCATTTAATAAGAAATAAAGAAATTTTGGGGTTAATTAAGCATAAAATCCAATTCATATTGAATAGAACTTGTAATTGATTGAAACCAAGTTTAATAAAACATGTTTTAAATTAATTTTTATTTTCTCTTTTAAGCTAATTTCGGCCTATTGTTTTATACGTGTTTTACAGGATCGTGCATCTTACTTCCAAATTTTACTTTAATATGTTAAATTCAGTTATAATCAGAATCGGGTTCAACGCAATGTGCAAATCTGGTTTTGAGGTGTCTCATAAATTTTAAAGTGCTGGTCCGGGTTGACCTGCTACATACATTTAAAATTTATTAGCTAGGGTATTCAGACGTGGAAAACTCGTTTGGATGTGTTAAAATTGAAATAGATAGATATTTATTAGTAAAATTCCATATTTATTCCATTTGCAGAAAACTAGGTCTGTTATCGTAAGACAATCAAAATGTGGTTAGTACTTATAGTTTACAGAAACTGAACATATATTTCTATAATTTGCAATTAAGCATAGGGATACAATTAAATATAAAAAATCAATCGGTGACTGCAAGTTTCATTACAAAAAGAACTGACTAGTTAAAAATATTCTACTTTATACCTTTTACATGATAATGCATTACTGAAAACAATTAACACTATTACCTGAAACAGACTGAATATACTTATTAATACTAGTGTACTAGTGTACTAATATAGCCATCTGATTTATATACAGAGTGATTCACAAATGGTGACCAAAAATGAAACCTCATATTCTTTGGCGAATTTTAAGGGGGAGTCTTTCCTATAAAGTTTTTATCTAGGACGCTTCGTTAAAAAGATACAGGGTGTTAAACTTCAAACAATATTTTTATTTTTTTAAAATAATTTAAAAACTAGCAAGTGAAATAATTTGAAATTGGGCACATGTATTTGTGTAAACATTGTCCAAAATCTGAAGGCTTTTAATAATAATAAATTACATGCTCCAGTGGCGGAGATACAGGGTATCGGTGGCATATTTTTCTGAATAAAATAGTACGCCACTGTTTCACGGTAACAAACATTTCTTATGGGACTAAAAGCCCGCTGCCAATTTGAAACAAATAAATTCTATTGAAATTACTTGCGATAAACATTATCTATATAGCAAAGAAATCTACTCATGTGCACATAGCATACATATTGACTAATTAACAACATAAAAATATTATATTTAAGTAATTTTAAATTATATTTAATGAACGCATAAAGACTACGTAGATGTGGCAACAGCGCTAATAATTGACTAGCAGTTGTACACACTGCGAACCTACAGACCTCGGACATCGGAGATATTGCGCGTCAAATTCGGGTAAAGATGCGTACGCGTTCAAAAATGTATTGTGTGTAAACTA
>NW_019418216.1:3981-11872 GCF_000390285.2 Anoplophora glabripennis | reverse complement strand
ACCTTCTGTTCCTCCATCTTATGTAAAACTTAACATCAGCGATTTCTAATAGGACCTACAAAATAATAATTTTTAAGATTTAGACAAGATTTACATTTGAAAAAACAAAACAATTACAAGCCATAAAACAGTTAGATACTTACATAATAATTTTCCATTTCACACAACGCGATATGATCATGTATCCCACAAAACATGTGCATATACTGTCCATTTTCATCAAACTAGACGTGTGTAAGTCGATGCACAGCGGACTGTCGGAAATTTTACGATTGTTGTATTTTCTCTTCTTGAGTAAAGATAATAAAGACGTTGTGGTTTTGTGTGTTTATTTTGACAATGATTGAACATGTATGGACAATAAAAGTGGACTGTATAAGATAGTTGAGTACCGTTCTGCTTCATGCATAGCATGCTACTGAAATCTTGGAAGGGATGAGCTCGTGCGGCGAACCCTAAATCAGCGGCTGGAATAGCCAGGTTTCTTATTGAGTCGGCGCACTTCGCTCTCGGGTCTGACATATGATTATTATTACACGACTATGAATATAACTTAACAACGATCATAACCGATTATGCACCGAGAGGTGACGATCACTTAACCATTATAAGATGCGTTTTACACGTTAAAAACGGAAACATATTCAGTATAAGAACGAATAATTCTGTTAATACAATTGTTATATACAAATTCGGATACTGGTCTTTATACAACAAATCTTCCCTACTATACAACTGCAATATAAAGTCTATAACAACAGTTTAATAAGCCCATTTCTTTCAGTGTTGACTCTTTTTTATTTAAAATTAAATGTTTACAATTTATATCTTGAAAATAAACTAAAAGTAAAAATATGGAAATTAACAAGGCTAAAAAATTGTACCTGCAGTGAGACTAGCACGTGTGACGTCACGTTGCGGAATGGACCATCACCGCGCAACAAAATCCGTTTGCCTGCCGCGGAAGATGTGCAGCGCATTAATATTGAACAGTGTTTAAAAACCGAATTCGTTTGTGTATTAATTAGTAGTCTAAGTATTCTCCTCCTTGTTGTGTTCCGAGTTTCAGTTTGTTTCGTTTTGCGTTTTGTTTTAGTTGTTGTTAATAGTTTACTTTTGTTTGTCGAACCACTTTTTAAATATGTAAGTAAATATTTACACTATCACTCCTAGGCCTGATAAAATGTGAGAGAAAAGTGGTTTTGCACGGCCTTCTTGACTCTGTTACATCGCTACTTTTTCGGATTTTAGGAAAGAACCTGATTTTTCTGGAAAACTGTTAGAGATAAGTATGGACTACCTTATATCAGTCGAAAAGGCATTCAATTTTGCATTCACCCATGACAATTAATATGGGTCATTCCACATAAAAAAAAATTGTTTTACTCGTAAGATTATTAAATGTAGGTCTCAGTATTTCCGAGTCTGAATAACGTACACGTTTTGCTCACAGATGACAAGATAGAGTAATTTATGCCAAAACGAACTGTGAAAACTGCAGGTTTCTAACTCTTACGATTTAGACGCTATCTAGTCTCATTTAGAGAGCTGAAATAGTGATTTGTTTCTAAAACAACAGATTATCTCGAAAACGGTAAGTTTTTAACACCATGTGTACATTTAATAAACTCTACCCAATATTACCCAAGGAATTCAAAAACGCAATAATATACAGGGTGTTCTACTTAAAATAACAAAGTTATGTAATGCCCACGCGAAATGGAACACCCTGTAAAGCTAGAAATATTTTCTTTACATGGCCCACATGATTCCAGACAAATTTTATTAAAACCTTTTATTTATAAATTTTACAGTTGCAGAAGAATCCCTCTTAGGTGGAACACCATATACACATAACAAATTGTTTAAGCAGAATTTTATTTATTTTTGTCAACATCCCTACTCCCGATTTGGTTGTCGCTATAGCACATTTTTATAGAGTTTATTTGCAAAAAGCACAAATTTTGGTAGTTTCTCCTAGATAACATAAACCATATGTACTTACTGTCAAAATTGATAAATCAAGGATGGACGTTTTAACTAAAATTGGGTAATAAAAGCGAGAAATAATAGTATATTATTCAACGAGCGTATAATGATGGGTATTATTCACGAGGTGAAGTTTACGGCCACGAGCCGCAGGCGAGTGGCCTAAATCACCGAGTGGATAATAGCCATTATACGGGAGTAGAATACTATACTTTATCCACGACTACTAAATATTTTTGTTGAAGTTTTTTTTGTTTTTAGTTCGTTTTTTAACACAATTTAACACAAAATATCAAAACACTGAGAAATCTATGCACACAAACAATAATGTTGACAGGTTTGAGTCAAATTTGTTTTGTTTTAAAAGCTACTTAGATTTATGAAATGTTTCGAAAAACATGGTATGTTAAGAAACAGATATACGACACGAACAAACGAAGTCGCTGATGACTCAGTGTATATGCTCCTTCCCTTCCAACCGCTGGTCCCGGGTTCGAATCTGGTCTAGGAAAATTCACTTTTTTAATTTTTATGTACAGCACTGAATTGAAAATATTTAGTGGTTTACACGATAAAATTAAAAAAACCGATTGTTTGTAGCAGAACAATATAATATTATAGCTAAATCAATGAAGCATCTGACAGTAGTGATTAATGACTCATTAATCACTGCCGTGAATAATGGGTATTAATAAGGTCGAGCAAACAGACGTATAATGGGTACATTATACAATAGTCGAGGATAAACAAAAAAAAACTTTATATGACATGGGTCCTAAACTTAACCATTTCCGAGAAAAAAAATTATTCGATAAAATTCATATCGAGCAATGTGACAACAGCGCAAAAATTACTGAATTTTACTTTTTGCTAAGTATCTAAATTATTTTTAATACGTCTTCGTATCTTCGTACTACAAAATCGATACATTTTATTTTATTTATTTAAAAAATGGAAAACAATTGTCTTGAAATTTAATAAATGTTTCACAATAATTGTTTACATTTTTATTATTCCAGGACAAGTCTGCTCCGTGCACATGTGGTATGCATAAGCTGTGTAGCGTCAAGTTAAGCGCTGTTGTCACGTTGTGATGAAACTCCCCAATATTAATACTCGCTGCATTTTGAAGACTGTTAATATTACGCCCCTGCAATATACAACTTTTTTGTACATTTATGATTACTCTATCTCATGCTGAAATAATGGCAGTCAAACTGTTTACACCTGTATATTTGAGCACCCAGCAGCGCCCAGAATTTTTGTTATCTTCCATGTGGAGGGTGGTTCTCTTCTACTTGTGAATGAACAGATAAAAAATATATATCCCCGTAAAGGTCGTATCAAATTATCAAATTAATTTGACAAAATAATTTGATGACATCAAAATTAACTTTCGTACCATCAAATCAGTTTGAACCGATTTGGTCAAATTAGTGTAAAAATTACTCTAGGAATGGTCCAAAATGCCATTCCTACACCCAAATAAGTTTATCTTTTCAAATAATATTTTGTCTGGTTAGTTTGATGGTTTAAAGTGGTCGTGATGTCAAAATGATTTTGATCAAACAAATTTGACAATTTCAGACCTAAATAATCAATATATATATATATATATATATATATATNTAATTTGATGACATCAAAATTAACTTTCGTACCATCAAATCAGTTTGAACCGATTTGGTCAAATTAGTGTAAAAATTACTCTAGGAATGGTCCAAAATGCCATTCCTACACTCAAATAAGTTTATCTTTTCAAATAACAATTTGTCTGGTTAGTTTGATGGTTTAAAGTGGTCGTGATGTCAAAATGATTTTGATCGAACAAATTTGACAATTTGAGACCTAAATAATAAAATATATATAATGCAAAAAGATTGTAAAATGTAATAGATTGCACTCAAACAAACAAAGATGTAGGTATTACAAAAACGTAGTTCCTAAACTTATAAGTTTTACAATTATCTATTATCATTTAAATTAAAAGTGGAACTTAATCAATTTACGCAACTTGGCAACGTTGCGTTGCTGTGTGCGCACTACAAGACAGCATGACGTACGTCATGTTAGTTTTAACGTTGCCAACCAACTTGAGTAATTTGCCATAAATTTTATTTATCTTTTGCCACATGGTTTAGATAACAAAAAAATAAAACGAATAGGAATGCAGAGAAAATTACGTTTCAGCGTAATTTTCAAAAAACAAAGAATTTGATGTTCTGTGGCGCAAAATTAAATACAAAACTAAAAATTAAAAAATAACAGTTAAACGAGATAATCAAAAACACAGAGCGCTTCTACCTCTTCCCATATTTTTGTCTTCATGATCCAGCCCATCATTTATAGCAATTAAATGTACTTTTTTATGAATCAGCCAATTTATAATTAAAGAAAATGTATAGCTGTCACTCATTATTTCTATTTTTCAATTATCATTATTTATAAACAGTTAGGTATAAGTATTAACCTTTTTTATTTCATTTCATAAAAACTCTTCATATCTATGTTGTTTAACAATTTCTTGTTTGTTTGCGTTCAATCTATCGTTAAACTAATGACAGTTGATCTCCTTACGCCCTGTATATGTACACATTTAAGGTTCACCCTGTATAAAGTTAATTTCTAGAAGATTTATTTAGCCAACTCAATACCTAGACATCTCCAAATTTCTTTATATTACGAACAAACAGAAAAACGGTACACTTTGTAGCACCTCGTCACTGTACGACAAATACTTGACCACCCCCCGTAAAGAAAGCAAACAATCCTCAAGTACGGAGCCGGAGCGCGCCTCGGCAGCTTTTTTATTTATTTACTCTTATTAACTTTCACGGCTTTGACAAATAAGTTGGAAGAACCGTACGCTAGCCGTCCGACGACCACGGCAATCGTGTTTTTGTGTACACAAGAAAATATGTAATTACTGATACCAATTAGAAACTGATTTAACGAACCGCCACGGCCGGCTAACTGTTCCGAAGACGAAAACGCCGTTTCTCACAAGAGATCGCCGACGTCGACGCAGTTTTTGCTGTCGAAAATGAGTAATGCGCGCGGTTTTTCTAGGCTCGTTTGTTATACTCCGGTGTATGTGGGAATACTGTTCCTTCATCGTTCCCTCATTGTTGATAGAACAATTTGATATAACGTAGAACTTTTTTCTTCACGGGAAGTTCCAGTTTTCAATTATTTCGGAAAAAAGAAGGGATTTAATTATTAAATTTTACAATTATTGCTAGGCCGTCACAGAATAGGTAATTTGTTTTTTTAATTCACATTACAGTTTTTTTTATACGTTAACTCTGTGTCTTAATGCATTTTTTATACGAGGTATATCAAAAATTAGGAGCAAACCGAAAATATTTAAAAAAATCTTAATCTTGTGGTAGTTCAAAAATAAGAAAGTAATTCTTATATTCTACTTTTATGATCCATAACATTTAAATAAGTGGTACTGGTGTAGTATAATTTATCAACAAGTCAGCATATAACCTATATTAATATAATATTATGTCCATATGACTTTGCCATTATTGCCTATATTTTAAAATGTATCGCAGTAATAGGAGCTACGGTAACAGAGGTGTCAAAGATGCGACTCAAGGATTAAACTGGCATTTGCAAGAGCTACCTCCAAAAGAAAAATGAAAAAAGTAAAAATCAACCTTAGAATATTATTTATTTAATTGTAATCATTAAATCATCATATCGATTCCAAAAAATGTTGAACAATAGGTACCTACATGTACTTACCATTAGAAAATATTGCAAGAATTTTTTAAACACTGCTATGTTCCATTTCAGTCATAAAATTTTAAGTGAAAGTCTGTTGAAAATCTGATAGTAAAGCTAACAACCAACTATTTTTTATAAATTAGGTCAATACGGCAGTCTTTCACTAACCATAATTGGCTAGAAGTTGTAAACATTCTATAAAATTGCCCTTGTTTGAGGACTCGGTGTATTCTGCATGTAAAATAAACAGAAAACCTTAAAAAGACATGGGTCCTAAACTCAACCATTTCCGAGAAAAAAATTATCAAAATGTCCAACTTGATGTACAAAAGCTCGATTAATTAAGAAATATTATCATAACTGCGTGCATAAAAAAATACAATGTTTATCACTCTTTTGGACTTCTTTATGCTTAATTCTAAAAAATAATTAGCGTTGAAATAAATTTAAAATTCAATAAAATTTATATGGGGCAATGTGACAACGGCGCGGCAGATAACACGAGGTACTAAGCTGTCCAGCAATACGCAATTCAGTTGCTATCTGGAACTGGACCGTGTTTGAGTGTTTTTTGCGTACCACTATTTCCTAGTTTGTTTTGTACTTGTGCGCTTAAAAATTACTGAATTTTGCTTTTTGGTAAGTACCTAAATTATTTTTAATACGTATGATTATTTGGATAACGTGACTCTTTGGGTACTTTAATTACATATTTTTCAAATCTATAATTTGATTAAAAGTAAAATTGCTATTTTAAGGGATTCATAATTACTAAAATTCGAGCTAAAATTTAAGCAGAACACCATCGTCGTACTACAAAATCGATACATTTTATTTTATTTATTTAAGAACTGGAAAACAATTGTCTTGAAATTTACTAAATGTTTCACAATGTTTCCGCGTGCACGCTTAGTGTGCATCAGCTGTGTAACATTAGGTTAAGCGCTGTTGTCTCGTTGTGATGAAACTCCCCAATATTAATACTCGCTCTTCGTACTACAAAATCGATACATTTTATTTTATTTATTTAAAAACTGGAAAACAATTGTCTTGAAATTGACTAAATGTTTCACAATAATAGTTGTTTACATTTTTTCCGTAGGACAAATCTGCCGCGTGCACACGTGGTATGCACCAGCGTTCGGTTAAGCGCTGTTGTCACGTTGTGATGAAACTCCCCAACATTAATACTCGCTGTATTTTGAATCTTACTTCCCTGTAATATACAACTTTTTTGTTCATTTTTGATTACTCTAACTCATGCTGAAATAATGTCAGTAAAACTTCTTACACCCTGTATTACGATTTCTATCTACTTTAGAATTATGCCATTCTATTTATTCTCTAAATGAAAACGAACTGAATTTTATTGGATTCTGCCCAAAGTTGCATAAAGAAAAGGCAGATTTCAAATGATTCTTGGGCTGATCATGTTTTCACAGCAGTTGTTAAATTATTTAAATTTGTATAACCAATATTGGTCCATACGTTTTTTTCATTTGAAAATAACAAACATGACCAATAAATCATTTAGTTAATTTTCTTGCATTACAGTTTTTCTTTTTTTTTTGCACAATTTTAAGAAGTGGTCTTGGATGTCCCGTCGCGATAATAACCTGCTTGTTTTCAAATGCTATGAAGCTAACAATAAGAGGAATTGTTTTAGTCGTTGTAAAAAATTTTCATTGTCGTCACATTCGCGCAGCGCTTTCATTTAAATTGAAAGATAAAAGTCACTGTAGGACTGTTACAAATTAGTTTAAGATAAAATTTTTTATATAAATATGTCAAACAGCTAATCATCACAATTATATTAAAAATCGCAAAAACAGCGGCCATTCGAGTTTGTTTAAATTTAATAAAACTGTTTTTTTTTTAATTTTTGCCTACATCGTATGCTCGCCACTGTACAATAGATATTATTTTTTGTTTGTTTATTTATTTCCCTTCTCAACTAAAATGGCGTCTACCTAACGCTTCCGGAAGTTGACGTCATCTTCGTCTTTCAAAAAGGTTTCCTATTCTTAAAGTTAACCGTTTTTGATATATATATTTCATTTTTTCCAAAAAAAAAATTACAAAAGAGCACCGCCTAATTCAAAAAGATGTGTATTTTACAATAATAAAGTTAGAGCGATAAAATTTATAGGGGACATAACTAAAA
>NW_019418216.1:0-3620 GCF_000390285.2 Anoplophora glabripennis | reverse complement strand
TCTAAGCTTCCCTACCATAATTTCAAAATGACTTAATTTCAAACAGGGTGGTACAAATTTAATGCCGAATTTAATCAACTTTAACTTATTTTTTTTATAGAACACCCTGTATATTTTTAAGCAACCTGATGAACAATTGTGTACTCTTTCGAATAGTATAATGGTTTACTGTTTTTCATACAGTCAACGGATATCATAATTTCTGCGAGGATGGCTGTGAAATTTTTAGTGTAAACTTCAAAACAAGCACCTAATCTGTCACCAGTTTATTGTTGTTAAAATTAAATATATCCAAAACGGTTAACTTTAAGAATAGGAAACCTTTACGAAAGTTCACCTAAAAATTGACGTAGAATCCAATATTGCAACAATATGCAGGGTGTTCCATTTAAAATAACGAAGATGATGTCGACTTCCGATATAACCGGAAGCGTTAGGTGGACGCCATTAATTTAGTTGAGAAGAGCATGCCCGAAAACACTATTTCCCAAATTTTCAAAATTAAAATCGAAGTAGTCTCTGAAATATGTCTAATGTCTCATGAGACACATTGTATCTGACACCACTGAAGTGACGTCATGCACAGAGCAGTGAGGCTTTATAACCTGGTTGTTAATGGCTTCCACAACAATTTTTTTTCTTTGAATATTACTTAATACCTCCGTATATCCAACACTTAATTTTATTGTGATCCCAGACCCTACGAACCCTCTCCAGTGACGTTCCACATTACATTGAAGAGTAATCGTTTACTTTTATACGCGTAAATTCGAAACGCATTCGGGAAACAAGCAATTTCTCTGCGCGGGTAAAAGGCATGGCTAACATACGGGCATATTTTCTGCCCGCTTACTACAATTGTGACGGCTTGAAAGTCCGATCGGAGTAAGAATCGTTGGATTTAAAAGGAAAGGTTAGAAAGTCAATTTTACGGACAATTTGATATCAGACACGTCCGTGACATTGCCTGTGGAAATCAATTTATACATCGATCAATATTAAGTATCCAATAAAGTAATGTGTCAGTAAGATTTCTTTCAAATGCCACAGTAAAGCGGTATCCTTTATTACCAACCACTTACTGGTTTTAAAAATGTTTCCGACATTTCATGCATTAATACTTTTAATGATTTTTTTCTACAACCAGGAGTAAGTATTAACAAAAATTTTACTTTAAACTTTTAATTTCAGAATTGTTTCTAAAATTTTCATCAAAAGTCTTACAGATTTTTTGATTCCAAATATCTAGGTATACTACGGATATGACTGTATAATCATTAATAACTATTTAAAATAAAAATAAAAAATATCCAAATCCTTATTGCTAATGACAAAAAGCATAGCCGACATTTTTTACAACGTGAAATAATAATTTCACTTATAATTCATTCTAAAAGCTATTTTAAAGAGGATATTTTAAGAGTAAATAAATCGAAGGGCGAAGATTTGATTGATAGAAACATTTTTTGGAAATAAAATCACTTTTTTAATTACCAATTGGCTTACCACAATAATATGAAGAAACATTTTTGAAACCGCTGACTCAATCGATAGCTCGGCCGACTTTGTTTCCAATTTGCAGGTGTTTACAAAAATCATGTACATAAAGCTGTGTTAACTCAAAGTATTCATCAGCAGCTTCCTATGTTGCCACTAAGATCCCAACTACGGAGCTTTCATAAAGGATTACAAGCCACGTGACCAGTATTTTTGTTTGGAACAGTAATTTTATGTCCTTCATGTTGGCAAAACAATAAGATCAAGATTACATAAAAAAACAACATTCTGTTTCACCGACTGTGATTCGTGTATTTTTTCACGAGATTCTATTCAATCAGTCATCGCATTATCTCGAGCGTAGTCGTAACGGTTTGTCATTGTTCATTGTAAACGAATCATTAATATTGGTGACGCCAAAACGTGAAGATTTAGGGCTTTTTCGTTGCCAGTACCAGTTGTGCAATGTTGGGTTGCGAAAGCTCGGCGGTCACGTGACTTGTAAACATTTATGAAGGCTCTATACAGAGTGATTTAAAACTTATCAAAAAAATTTGGGAATAGATGCGTCTTGAAAAATTGAGTGAATATATTAAAAAAAAATTGTCATTCGCGTTGTACTCTGTACGCAATATGCTCTCTCTCCATGTGGCCACAGGCGATTAGGCGATTCCGAATACTGAAATTCGATGTTAGTATTTACGTTTAGTGATAGTGTTTACATTAGTTTTTCAAGTGTCAAAATGGTTTACGTGTATAGCAACTCAGGAGTTGATGGATATCGTTTTAATTTATGGTGAAGCAAGACAACATTTGTGTTATGGTGAAGCAAGACAACATTTGTGTTAGTTCGTAGAAACTGGGCAATACGGGCCCAAATGTGTTTCCACGTCGGTAGACAAAATTTTGAACAGTTGTTGTAACATCAGGTATGTCAAATTACTTTATTAGTTAAAACCACAAATTAATTTTATTAATTAATAATAACAATAGCGAAAAAAGTAATTGAATGTGCTTATATAAAATACATGTTATAAAATTTTATTTATTTCTTTCCTTAAGAAAGAAATTCCTTCAATTTTTTGTTCGTTAATTTTTTATTATATTTTGCCCCCGTGCCAGTCGCCGACTGCATGCTTTGCCTTGTGTAAGTTCAGGTTTTACTGTGGACCAGTTTTCAGTGTTTTTTTTTTACAAAATTGTATTGGTAAGAGGCCATTGTACATTCAAACATTTTTTTGTGGATAAATTCTGATGAATCACCCTGTATAATAACACGGATAGTGACAATTGACCCTACTAGGCGTTTGTAAAGTGGCTTTAAAGTTTTAAACATATTGGAAACTTTTATTGTAACTTATTAGTAATTTGGAAAACAATAAAATAACAGACAATATACAGAGTGACTCACAAATGATGACCGTATTCTTTGGTGAATTTTAAAGGGAGTCTTTTCTATAAAGTTTTTATCTAGGACGATTCGTTAAAAAGATACAGGGTGTTAAATTTAAAAAAATATTTTTAATTTTCTTAAATAATTTAAAAACTAGTAAGTAAAATAATTTGAAATTGGGCACATGTATTTATGTAAACATTGTCCAAAATCTGAGGGCGTTTTCTAAAATTTACATGCTCCAGTGGCTGAGATACAGGGTATCGGTGGCATATTTTTCTAAATAAAATAGTACGCCACTGCTTTACGGTAACAATCTTTATATTTTCGAATTTGTTTTTCAACTTTTTACAAATTACTACTCTTATGTTTTTCGAAAAAAGTCTAATCTTCGAGTAAAATTTAAAAAACCAAATGAATTCTATATATTGTAGCGAATATATTTTGTCCAAACGAAAATAAAAATAAAAATAAATTTTTTATTATTTTGACAATTTATTTGCTATTAAAATTTTCTTCGAAAGTCTGGTTTTCTCGAGCACATTGTTTTTACAGAAAATTTCCATATTTCTATCACCAAAATGTAATTCTAACTTATTTGACGTATTTCTAAATTAGATATACTTTTATATCATTAACAACTATATTTCCCATTGAGTTCAGATTTGGACTATGTGAAAGCCTACCTCCAAAGTCAAACTTTATCATCAACATCTGAGAACGGTTACGA
>NW_019418215.1:16664-18896 GCF_000390285.2 Anoplophora glabripennis | reverse complement strand
CCAGTCTAGGTGGTCTGTGGTTTTTGCAGACAACTATAGGTACTGGAGCCACTGTTTTTATTTAATTGGTATTATTTAATTAGTATTTGATTTTATAAATTTAGTTTACCTTTCATTAGCTTTTCATTCTTAAATTTAGAAAAATGAAAAACTAAATAAAAAACCTGCAGCTATGGATCAGCAGACTTTTAAGATGATATACAGGGTGTGGCGTGTATAATCTATAAAAATTAAACTACAGTTTCCTGCTGATATTTGTAATAGAAAAGTTTTATACGAAAAAGTTCTATCTTCGCGTTTTTTTTTTGTAAATTAAAGTTCATTTATTCAACGAAAATGAAGGCCGACCCTGTGTTATTTATTAAAAACTTTGGAAATGTTTTTATGCGACCCGAGATGCAACCTTATAATTTAAGTCGGTATAATCTAATACTAATAATACTAAAAGAAGGTTAGGTTACATTGTCAAAAAATTTGTGCAGTCAACTGATTTTGTATTTGTATTGAATTCATTATTCACTTAATTATTAAATATTAAGCATCGTCCATCGACCCATCAGTGTTAAAAAGTGAAAGATTCCAGACAAAAGTTTTTATTTTGTAATTCCACGATAGTGACAGTGTAATTTTTATAAAGAAGTAAAAAATAAGAATAGCGTGCCGATTACATTAAAAACGAGATTCTTATTTCTTACTTTGCTTAATTTTTTAGTTTGTGCACAAACTAGTTTTACAATGAACCGAGAAAACAATGCATTTACTATTTCCGAACGTGTCGATATGGTGTTAGTGTATGGTGCAGCCGGAGAAAATGCGCTCGCGGCGACTAGGTTGTACCGGGAACGATGGCCACAACGTCACCCCCCATGTGCAAATACAATCCTACAGTGCGTTCAGCGGCTGCGAGATACGGGAAGTGTTATTCCTCGAGGAGAAGGACGTGGTCAGCAAGTGAACCTTAATGTTGAAGATGCAGTGTTGGAAAATCTTGACGAAGACCCCACAATTAGTACTCGACGACTCGCACAGCAAGTAGGAACCTCATCTCGTACCGTACATCGCATCTTAAGGCGCCAGCTGTTGCACCCCTATCATCTGCAACCAGTTCAACAGATTTTACCCCCGGATTGTGATCAACGAATGCGTTTTTGCAGATGGTTTTTACGGCAATGTGCCAATCAAGTAGACTTTCCTGCTTATGTTTGTGTAACAGATGAGGCGACATTTACCCGTGATGAAGTGAATTTCCATAATATGCACATATGGGCCGCTGAAAATCCTCACGCGATTAGGGAAACTCATTTTCAACATCGGTTCTCGGTAAATGCTTGGGCTGGCATAATAGGCGATGTACTTGTGAGTCCCTATTTCTTTGAAGGACGACTAAATGGACCAACATATGCTGACTTTTTGGGGAGCCTGTTGCCTGAATATTGGATGATGTGGCATTACAAGTTCGGGCACGTGTTTTATCTTCTAGATGGAACTCCTCCACATATCACTCAAGAAGTAGGTAACGACGCTTTTGAATGAAATGTTTCCTCAGCGATGGATTGGACGCTTTGGTCCTGTTCCGTGGCCACCTCGGTCACCCGATCTAACTCCAATGGACTTTTATCTTTGGAGTCACTTGAAGTCATTGGTTTACAATACTCCAATTACTACGGTGGAAGAATTGCGAAATCGTATACTTGAAGCTGCTGACACAATTAGGGGAATACCTGGAATTTGGGAAAATATTCTCCAAAATTGGGTGCGTCCGTCGGTGCTATGCCTGTATCCGCGCTAATGGGGATCAATTTCAATATTTTCTCTAGAAATGGTAAGTTTTATTTCATCTTGTTCCATATTTTAATGGGGTTTGTTTAGTGCACGCAGTTGGCAATTACAGATGCTTACGGATGTGGTTTTGTTTGCAAACTCTTGCAGTAACTTCAATGCATTTAAGATAGTAATTACTATTAATTATTATAATAAGAAAATATCAGTTTTTTTTAAATATCAATTTTTCTTAGTTTGTACTTCAGCATTGAAAAATTCTCCAAAAATTGAGAAGTATCTTTCTATCTTTTAACGACGATTTGTTTACGCGGCTGGTCTACAGCACGTAACTCATCGTCCAGCACATGGACAAGACCGTTCCAGAGAAAATATTTTGATCCATAATTGAACTTTAATTTACGAAAAAAAAAACGCAGAAATATAACTTTTTCGGATAAGACTTTTCTATTA
>NW_019418215.1:10233-11160 GCF_000390285.2 Anoplophora glabripennis | reverse complement strand
AAAAATTAAACTACAGCTTCCTGATGACATTTGTAATAGAAAAGTCTTATACGAAAAAGTTCTACCTTTGCGTTTTTTTTTGTAAATTAAAGTTCATTTATTCAACGAAAATGAAGGCCGACCCTGTGTTATTTATTAAAAACTTTGGAAATGTTTTTATGCGACCCGAGATGCAACCTTATAATTTAAATCGGTATAATCTAATACTAGTAATATCAAAAGAAGGTTAGGTTACATTGTCAAAAAATTTGTGCAATCACCTGATTTTGCACTTGTATTGAATTCATTACTCATTTAATTATTAAATATTAATCATCGTTCATCGACCCATCAGTGTTAAAAAGTGAAAGATTCCAGACAAAAGTTTTTATTTTATAATTCCACGATAGTGACAGTGTAATTTTTAAAAAGAAGTAAAAAATAAGAATAGTGTGCCGAATTTCTGAACGTGTCGATATGGTGTTAGTGTGTAGTGCAGCCGGAGAAAATGCGCTCGCGGCGACTAGGTTGTACAGTGCGTTCAGCGGCTGCGAGATACGGGAAGTGTTATTCCTCGAGGAGAAGGACGTGGTCAGCAAGTGAACCTTAATGTTGAAGATGCAGTATTGGAAGATCTTGACGAAGACCCCACAATTAGTACTCGACGACTCGCAAAGCAAGTAGGAACCTCATCTCGTATCGTACATCTTAAGGCGCCAGCTGTTGTATCCCTATCATCTGCATCCAGTTCAACAGATTTTACCCTTGATTGATTTTACGGCAATGTGCCAATCAAGCAGGAAAGTATTTTCCTGTTTATGTTTGTGTAATAGACGAGGCGACATTTACCCGTGATGAAGTGAATTTCCATAATATGCACATATGGGCCGCTGAAAATCCTCACGCGATTAGGGAAACTCATTTTCAACATCGGTTCTCGGTAAATGT
>NW_019418215.1:2123-9997 GCF_000390285.2 Anoplophora glabripennis | reverse complement strand
TATACAGGGTGTTTCTTAATAACGTGCTAATACTTAAGGAGGTTATTCTTGGGTCCTTTTTAAGAAAAAAACTTCATATGAACATATGTCCTAAAAGTCTTAACTTTGGAACTACAGGGTGCTAAAGTTTTATTAAAAAACCTTTTTTTATGATAACTTTGGTATTACCTACCCTAGATATTTTTTCAAATTTGATACACGCCTGCTATTCATCGAGATGCATTTTCTGATGTACAAACAATTTTATTATTTTTGCCAGTGGCGTCTGTACAGGTTTTGTATTGAATATTTTTGAAGAAATATATGCTACGCCACTGCTTTTTCTTAAAGTAAAAATCAATTTTGAAATCCTCATTCCTTTCTGAGCAAATGTGATGTCTTGAATTTTTTTCGTTTGACGTACGGTTTTCGCATGAAAAATAAAATTCATTCATTTGCATCTTATTTGACCACTTAGGAGAAAAAGATAAAGATTTATGTAACTTTGAACAATAATTTATTTAAGATAATAACTTTTAAACATTGAAATTATGAAATTACAGTAATCTACATCTATTTTGGAATGATAAAAGAAAATTACCCTGACATAACATATTTTTCTTCAAAAATATTCAATACAAAACCTGTACAGACGCCACTGGCAAAAATATTAAAATTGTTTGTACATCAGAAAATGCATCTCGATGAATAGAAGGCGTGTACCAAATTTAAAAAAATATCCTGGGTAATACCAAAGTTATCATAAAAAAATGTTTTTTCATAAAAATTTTAGCACCCTGTAGTTCAAAAGTTAAGGCTTTTAGGACATATGTTCATATGAAGTTTTTTTCTTAAAATGGACCCAAGAATAACCTTTTTAAATATTAGCATGTTATTAAGAAACACCCTTTATATCAGGGTGACTAATATATCAATTTTGTGGTAACCAGTACACATGCTTTAAATAACGATAACATACTGTTAAAAACGAACACAGTTTTTATCTAGTTCCTTGGTGCCATTTCAGCAATACTTTAGGGATATAATTTGTAACAGTGTGGCCATTTTTTTCTTTTAATTAAAAAAATCATCAGAAAATATTTAAGCTACTGCTTAGTTAACTTAATTGCAGTTTTTTCTCAATTGGGTCTAAGGAAATTGCGTTTCAACCACTCTGTAACAAATCATGCTTATACAGGGTGGCCCGTGATGACCCATCATGCTTCAAGGGTAGTTTCCTTTGATGGAGATTTTAAATCAAGATACCTTTGTACAATTTTGCTTCGTCGGTTTTCAAAGATAATTCTTGTTCTGTTACTTTCGAAGATACTTACTTAACTTATTTTTAACTTATAATATATAAGCCACCAAGAACATCAAAAATAGTCCTTGCTATTTTTTATTGGTAGATATTTTGAGAAAACGCAGATAAAAAAATGCATGCTTGACTCACATCGTTAAATATATCGCGAAAATGCGTACTTCCTGAAGAAAATGGATTTTTTAATGTAAGTTTTTAAAAATATGTTATGAATACTTAAAAAATGTTATTAACTATTGGAGCGCACTGGTGCTTTTGAATCTTTTCTTTAAAAGTTTCTTTAATAGTAGATACTTCTCTAACAGATGGATACAATTCAGTCATAACTTTGAATAATAAAATGAATGAAACATGTCTCATATATTTTCACGAGATTTGTCTAACAAAAAATTGGCCAAAATAATTAAGTTAAACAATTACAAGGGTAGCTAGCAGAACATAACAAACTATATGGAGTGTCCCGTTGTAAGTGTCATTTCTTATAATTTTTAACGTAAAAAAGGTATAAGAATATATTTTTTTCTAATATCGAAGTTGAGAAAATAATTAGGCTTCGGGTTATAAAAAGGTAAAGATAATGAAGCTTACCAGCAATTAGGCCATGCTTGGCCCTTTTTCCCTGCTAACTTACACTACCCTTTTATGTTAAATGGTCGTTAATGTTTTTGTTGTTCTTTATATTTGTCACATGTTTAATTTGAAGACTATTGTAATAAAGTTAGGTATATTTACTCTGCTTTTGTTTTATATAATTAAACCGTACAAAAATACAAATACAAAAAAAGTTAGTAGCCAGCGCGTTTCGGTCAATTAAAAAAATAGATACACACAACGTAGGTATTCCTTATGACGATCACATATTTTTGGCCACAACTACGTTTATTTGTTTTTTGTTTTATCGAACTTGGGGTTGTTATACTACAATCTTGTAAAAAATTTCAAAAGAAATTTGCGAAAAAAAATTATTAAGTAAGGATTTCCTAACACTGAGATCTAGAAAAAGGTTGGGCATATATTTATAAAAGAAATCATAAATCAACATATATACAGGGTGGTCCCGAGGTAATGGGCCAAAATTCATGAGTAGATTCCCGAAGCAAAAATATTGCGATTTAGCCGAACTTACCTCAGTCCAAAAGTTGATAGTTAAAGAGATACAGGGTGTTAAATGTAAAATATTATTTCAGTTTTTTTTAATTTATTGCTTAACAAATGCATATATTCTCATACAATTTTGGGGATTGGAGTTCTTTGAGTAGAGGAATTGAAATCTGTTCACATTTTGGTTAAAGCTCATAGAGGGCGCTAACTGCAGTAGTTTGAAGGTGTTAAAAATGACATAACTTTTTTGTATGTTAAGGTATCTCATCTTTGGTAACAAATTCTTATTTTTCAACTTTTTTTGCACAAAATAGGTATACTTTATTAAAGTAGCTATCTCACACCGTTTTCGAGAAATTTGGCTTTGAAACTTTCAATGCTGTTGCATAAAATTACAAATAAGTATTACTACAGGTATTATTAATTTAGCCGTAAAGTTTCTTAAGTAGGATTTGGACGAAAATCAAATAATTGACGTCTTTCACTTGTCTTATTGCTGTTATTTGTATGCTAATTTCTATTAAGTATTATTCGTATATAATTAAAATTACATCTTAGCTTACAAATTAAATTGTATACTCGTATACATAAATGTGAGATAGAATGCCGAGGTTTTCGTTTTTGGAGTTACATGAAATCAGTTGTTTATGGCGAAATTATAAACACTTGAGAAGAACTTTAGTAGCAGGTTTTAAATGCTCCAAAGTAATTTCGCATTAAGGATTTATGCTTTAAAATAAGAAAATCTTTTAATAAACGTGTTGATAAATGTATTGAAGTTAGAGGTGGACATTTTGAGCAATTATTGTGAAAATGGCATATTTTTTACTAATGTTTACTATTTTACTATACATTACAGTATTTAATTCTAAATAAACCCTTGTTTTTGACATTTCTAAATTATTTTAATTATTTCAACTATTAGCATTGGAAGTTCCAAAGCCAAATATCTCGGAAACGGTACGAGACAGCTACTTTCATAAAGTCTACCTTTTTTGTGTAAAAAATATTGGAAAATAATAATTTGATACCAAAGATGAGATACCTTTAAGTACAAAAAAGTTATGTCGTTCCCAACACCTTCAATCTACGGCAGCTGGCGCCCTCTATGAACTATAACCAAAATGTGAACAAATTTCAATTCCTCTATGCAAAGAACACCGAACCCCAAAATTGTGTGTAGATATTTGCATTTATTAGGAAATAAATGGAAAAAAACTAAAATAATATTTTACATTTAACACCCTGTATCTCTTTAACTATCAACTTTTGGACTAAGGTAAGTTCGGCTAAATCGCAATATTTTTGCTTCGGGAATCTACCCATGCATTTTGGCCCATTACCTCGGGACCACCCTGTATAAATTAAATTTATTACTGGGGATGGATATAGGGACAATATATTTTTCATTCCTCATCGTTGTTATTTATGTCATTTATGTATTTTTATGTTTGCCGGGTTGTGTATTATTTTAGTATTTGTATTTTTTGTAGGTTTTATTCCTGCCACCCTGCCTGCATTTGATATATTTTGGGCAGTGTATGTTAAAAGAACGGTCTAAGTACCTTATTTAAGTTTACTATAAATTTTCTTTATATTTCAGTTTGTTCTCATTGCTGCTTTCGTGGCTGTAGCCCAAGCCGGCCAATTGGGTCTTGGAGCTG
Organism: Anoplophora glabripennis; assembly: GCF_000390285.2. Classification (NCBI taxonomy): domain Eukaryota; kingdom Metazoa; phylum Arthropoda; class Insecta; order Coleoptera; family Cerambycidae; genus Anoplophora; species Anoplophora glabripennis. The sequence goes on along the minus strand of NW_019418215.1, from coordinate 5,932 downwards.
TCTCTCCGGCTGTCGCATACGGTGCCCACGGAGCTTTTGCTCCAGCTGTCGCTTATGGCGCCCACGGAGCTTTTGCCCCAGCCACCGCCTATGGTGTTCACGGAGCTTTTGCCCCAGCCACCGCCTATGGTGTTCACGGAGCNACTTCCTTTTCTAATTAAAAATTTCAGTTCAGAAAACCCACCAAATGATACTTCCAAGATACCGATTTGAGGAGTTTTAAGTGGCGAACCTTGTATGAACAAACTATGTTTCAATGTAAATTAACCCACAAAAATCCGAACTCCCACAGAATGATGACAACAGATGTGACTAAACTACTGCATGGATTTAACTAAAAAGTCTTCGTAGTAGTTAAATTCATATGGTATGGTACCGGACAAGACCAAAAGATCTAACGGCAAGAATATGTAAGAACAAACATATGTGTTATACATATGTGAAATCATGTCTTTCAGAAAATATTACAACCGCTCTATATACGGAGTATATATAGTTATGCGGCAAATTAGTACCTATTGAAAGAATTCGTAACGACCATATTAACATAACAGTCATATAAACCACAATTTTTTTTAGAGAAATTGACAGTCACAAAAAATAAATCCTTCCCGTAAATAAGGGTGCTTAAGAATAACGTATAAATTTTATTAGTACTTAACAGAATATTAGAACAGTCGAATACTTTTAATGCGGCATCAGGAGTACCTTAAGGCTCTAACTTGAGGCCACTCCTTTTTATATTATTATACTTATTATATATTATTAGTATACTTATCTCTAACGTTAAAGTCAAATCATCTTATGTTTGCCGACGACTTGAATATATATCATCTACGGCTGATTGTCTGTTACTGCAAGACCTTGTGGATCATGTTTATATGTAGTGTACTGATCATTATTTATCCGTTAACACAAAAAAAATTTGTTCGTTTACTCTTAAAAATCAGCGCCTCATATTTGATTATAATATAAGTATGTCAGCTTTAACTCGTTTTCAGAACATTAAGGATCTTGGTGTAATGTTTGACAGCAGATTGTCTTTTGCTGATCGTATTAATTCAAGTATTAAATCGGCGCGCAACGTATAGTATGCTAGGCTTTGTTATAAGAAGCACAAATTCTTTTACCGATATTATAGGTGCATTGAAGAGTCTATACTATTCACTACTACGTTCGAAACTCGAATATTGTAGCCTTATTTGGCACCCTTGTTATCATATATACAGTAACCACTTTTATTTTTATCCTGACAGAGGATACAACCACCAATTATTGTTACAAAGATTCAGTATGCAGTAGCTGAATACTAGAAGGGTGGTTGCAAGTTTATCTTTTTTATTAAAATTGTTTCATGACATGGTTGGTTCTCAGATTTTACTGTATCTTTTTAATATACCTACGTGTTCCGAGACCTGGCTCTCGTGAGGGATCACTGTTTTATTGTCGAAATGCTAGAACACATGTGCTTGTACAATCTCCTGTTTATTTAATGGCTAATAATTATGACCAAATAGCAGATCAGTGTAATTTATTTCATTGTAATATTAATGATTTGTTAAGAATTGCGTCCGATTATTTCAATAATTTTCAATATTAGATAAATGTTTTGCTTTTTTCCTATTTGCTGTTTATTTATTATTTATTTTAAAAAAATTAAAAAATATAAAATTTCCTTAAGAATAGTACCTTAATTTTTTATTTAATAAAATTGTTGAGGTTCCACCTAAAGGGGTGGCTGATACGAAATTTATTTAAAAATACAAGAAATCATCAATCAATGAGAGATAAGATAATGCGTTCGCTACTGCTGTTACAATTATGAGACTATTTTGTTTTTCGACAGACGGACATCGAACCTTTTTCATTCAACGCAGAACGGATAATAACAATCTGGGGGGTGAGGAGATTTTTTTAATTGTTTTCTCGATTTAACACACCGTTTCCGAGTTATACGGCCTTTTTACTATACGACGTCACACACCTCTTGTTTCCNTGAATAATAGGTGTAATGTTTTTAGGACGTAGAATAATTTAGGCGACGGTCGGAATGTCGGATGTTTCTGCGCATATGAAGGTCAAAGCTCATAAGATTTTAAAACATCTCTACCAATCATTATCTTTTTACCTTTCTATCTAATTGTAAGAAAAAAACGGTAAAGACTAAAGCTGTAGAAAATTTTGATGCGTTATTATTAGAGAAATATAAAAAACAAACTACTGATGTCTAGATCAGGATAAAGGTATCATAAAAACACTTTTTATAATAAGCTATGTATTTCTTAAGAGAGAATTTAAGAGTGTGTTCAGTAAATTTAACAGCGGTAAACATACCCATCCAATAGTTGGTTCCAAGGCAATCCTGATTATGCGCAGGATTACTGAAAATATTGTTCAAACCACAGACAATATAGCTTATCGCTCAGACCGCGCTTTAAATGCTGGGAATTGGCAACTTAAAAAGGATGCAGGGTCTTGTTAGCCGAAATCCAGCAATAAGATTTAGCGGTGGCTTTGTTGCCAAATAAATTTAATGCATTTAATTATGTAATTGAAGAGTTATATGGAACTTATCTTTTGTTAAAAGCTGAATAAAATAAATCAATTTAGAATTAAAACTATTAATTTACCTAATTAATTATTTATTTCAAAAAAATTAAAAAATATAAAATTTCCTTAAGAATAGTACCTTAATTTTTTATTTAATAAAATTGTTGAGGTTCCACCTAAAGGGGTGGCTGATACGAAATTTATTTAAAAATACAAGAAATCATCAATCAATGAGAGATAAGATAATGCGTTCGCTACTGCTGTTACAATTATGAGACTATTTTGTTTTTCGACAGACGGACATCGAACCTTTTTCATTCAACGCAGAACGGATAATAACAATCTGGGGGGTGAGGAGATTTTTTTAATTGTTTTCTCGATTTAACACACCGTTTCCGAGTTATACGGCCTTTTTACTATACGACGTCACACACCTCTTGTTTCCAAAATTTATTTTCGACATAAGGACTTCGGACCTTTTGCATTCAACGCAGAACGGACAATCAGAGGGGAGATTTTTTTAATTATTTTTTCGATTCAACGCATTGTTTCCGAGTTATAAGACCTTTTTTACTGTATCACCTCACACGCTTCTTGTTTCCGAAATTTATTTTTCACATACGGACTTCAGACCTTTTGCATTCAACGAACGCAGATGGGACAATCAGGACCAGGGGTGTCCAGAGATTTTTTCAATTATTTTTCGATTTAACGCACCGTTTCCAAGTTATAAACATATTTTTATTCTATGTCACACACCGTTGGTCCCGATTTTTTTTTTTTCGACATGCAGACTTCGGACGTTTTTGATATTTCTAGTCATTTCCGAGGTACAAGCAAATACTGTTTTTTTTTCTCTCATATATTGTGACACCTCGCTCTGCCTCACCCACCGAGTGCTCTACTTAGAACATACAAATTTTGATTGTCAAGAGAAATAAAGAAAATTTGTATTTAAAGTTTTTTCTATCTTTAATTATTATTAAACCTATAAGTGGATCTCAAAATACAAAAAAAAACCTGTACCTACATTCCGTGACGTACTAATAACCCACTTTCTATATTAAATAAATTTATCATCAAATATTAAAAAAAATATATTACAAGCTGTTTAAAATATCATTACGACTTTTGTTTATTTGGAAATATATTTTCTGCAGTATTTCAATACCAAAAAATGAAAATAGTAGCTAATTAACGAAATTATGATTAAATAACCTAACTGTGACACCGCAGCAGAATATCATCAAAACTCCCCT
>NW_019418215.1:0-366 GCF_000390285.2 Anoplophora glabripennis | reverse complement strand
TACCCTTACCATCTGCAATACTTAATTTGATTGTTACCGCGAGACTTTCCGAACCGTCTTGAATTTTGCAATTGGATGCTGGAAATGATTAGAAGAAATCGTGACTTTCTGAGGAACATCTCTTATACCCTTACCATCTGCAACGAGTACAGGCACTGTCACCGCGAGACTTTCCGAACCGTCTTGAATTATGCATACCCTCACGCTATTGTCGAAAGTAACCATCAAGAACAGTTTTCTCTTAACGTGTGGGTCGAAGTTATTGGGGATTATTTAATTGAGCCTCATTTTCTACCTCCTCGATTAAATGGTGAGGCATACGTTCAATATTTAAGAGAAGTGCATCCCGTACTGCTGGAGGAAGTT
>NW_019418214.1:11157-19377 GCF_000390285.2 Anoplophora glabripennis | reverse complement strand
ACAATGACAATGACAATGACAATGACAATGACAATAACAATAACAATAACAATAACAATAACAATAATAATGTCTTTATTAGCAGAATACATATATATTTATGACAAAGATTTAGGCAACCTGGTGGCGCCGTTCGATTTTACTCGCTCTTTCACGTAACCACCAGAAAAATAAGTAATTGGAAATAAATAGTAGGCATAACAAAATATAACTAAACTTAACTTAACTAAATAAAAACTAATACAACATACAACTAATGCAACTACATAGTTCTTTGTGATAAAATAGATTGTTTTAGATGTTTGCGAAAAGATGATATAGTGGGGGCATTTTTAATATTAATATCAATTTTATTATACAGCTTTGCGGCATTGTAGGAAAAAGATTTTGAATACTCGGCATAGCGGTGCCTCGGGACAGTATACAGATTTCGGAATCTTGTGGAGCGGCCATGAATAACATTACGTTTCACAAGCTTGTCATGTAAATATGCAGGAGATTTGTTTTCATTGACTTTATAAATCAGGGAGGACATACGTAGATCATACTGTTCGCTTAATTTGAGCCATTGACACTCTTGATAACATGGTGTTACATGGTCGAATTTTTTCAAACCAAATGAATACCTTAAACAATTGTTTTGTACTTTCTGCAGAGAATATTTGTCAGATTGTAATAAGCAAGGCCAGTAGACGGTAACACAATAACTTAATGACGACATAACTAAGGTTTCACATAATTTTAATTTAATTTCTTTGCAAAGAGAGTCTTTATGCATATAAAGTAACTTCAATTTCCCATAAGACTTTTTAACCAAATAGTTGACATGACTCTGAAATCTTAAGTTAACGTCTAGATATACGCCCAGGTTTTTACAATCATCTTGAGGTTTTATTATTTTACTATTTAAAAATATCTGAAAATCAGGATGCACTCTAATTGTTTGTCTCTGTTTACCAAATAAAAGTAACTGTGTCTTTGCTTCATTGAGAATGAGTTTATGAGCAATACAAAAGTTAGACATTGACTTTAAATCTGCATTAATTCTATCAACCGCATTATTAATTTCATTACTTGCAAATGAATGATAGATTTGCGTGTCATCCGCATATTGATGTATCTGACAACTCTCTAAATAGGTATCCAAATCCGCAGTATAAATAGAGAATAAAAGAGGACCTAAAATACTTCCCTGTGGTACTCCTTTGCGAATAGTTTTGAAATCAGAGTATTGACCAGAGCATACTACCCGTTGACGCCTGTCACATAAGTAATTTTTGAAAAATAAAGTTGGTACATTACCAGCGCCAAAGTATTTAAGTTTTTGGATAAGTAAATCATGGTCTAAGGTATCAAATGCTTTACTTAGGTCAAGCAGAATTAAACATGTATTATAATTGTTATCATTCGATTTAAATATGTTGTCGGTAACATCTAAAAGAGCTGTTTCAGTGCTGTGATGCTCCCGAAACCCAGTTTGATGGGGAGGTACCAGTTTATTATTTGTAAGGAAATTATTAAATTGCTCAACAATATTTTTTTCTAAAACCTTAGACAGTGTTGGTAGTATGCTGATAAGTCTAAAGTCAACTAAATCCGATGAACTGCAAGTTTTAGGTATAGGATGTATATTAGCATCCTTCCAGATATCAGGAAATTCACCAGAAGACAAACATTTGTTAATTGCGAAAGTAAAATAATCAGATATATGCGGAAAAAATAGCTCTAACATGTTTACATTCAGACCGTGTACGCCTATAGCATTAGATTTCAGCTTACTTATAATAGTATTCACCCTTACACTGTCCACTTGACTGAATTCGAAACACTCCACGACATTGGTGTGTCTTGTTTTATACTTATCTAGAACATTTTTTATATTTGTATCTAACTTATCCGATAGATTTGGTATAATATTTATGAAAAATTCATTAATTGTATTTACATCTTCAAAGGGACATAATAAGTTTTTATTTTTAAGATTTAAATGCTTCATTGAGGCCCAAAAACTTTTTGGATCAGTCTTAAATTTTTTTCGACCTTAACAGATCTGTTTACAAAATTGCGCATTTCTTTATACTCTGTCCAATTCTGTTCAGTCTTATTTTGTTTATATTTAATTAGAGCTCTATCTCTAAATTTCATGATTTTTTTTAATTACTTGTTAGCCATGGAGCAGGTGGTTTAGTGAATCTGGATGTTCTATACGGAGCATGTTTGTCAAGCAGGCTGTTGCACTGACTATTTATGAAGACAATCATTTCATTGGCTGAATTAAAAGAGTAAATATCATCCCAGTTACTACTTAACAAATCGGTAAGAAAGTTATTGTATGAGAAATTGGAAAAATCTCTATAAGTACGTAATGTTGGTTTTTTCTTGTCCTTTTTCAGTTTAATTTTACATGTCACAAGAGAGTGGTCGGAAATACCTGACATTTTTATTACATGAGTGTCAGAAATTAGATCGGTGTTATTAACAATTATTAAGTCAATTAAAGTTGAGGAATTTTCAGTTATACGTGTCGGTTCAGAGATAATTTGTGACAGACTATATTTATTAAGAAAATTAGACATTAATGTGTGATTTTCAAGCATGTTAATATTAAAGTCACCTCCAATAAAAACATAATCATAAACTGGAAGTACAGAAACTATAACATTTTCAATCTCTTCTAGACACGACTGCAAATTATTATGTGGCGGCCTATATACTGTTCCGAAACAGACGCTCTTACCTGATATTTTCGATGATATCCACAATTGCTCTACAAAATTATTTTCTGGAATTTTTATTACTTTAGTCTTGACATACGATTTGACATAAAAAGCAACACCACCTCCCCTACTGCCTCTATCACTTCGTATGATTTTATAACTCGGAATAGTTAATCCATAATCAGGTATCGCTGAGTCAAGCCATGTTTCGGATAACCCCACTATATCATAAGATTCGCTTAAAACAAATTCTGAAATAAAAGAAAATTTAGCACATAATGAATGTATGTTTAAATGCGAAAAATGTATGTAGTTGTTGTTCATCCCTATAATACGCATTTCTAAGCCTCCGACAACCAAAAGTTACACTCAGAAAGTAATAAATTTACGTTTAACAAATAAGTATAAATAAATTGCCCTGTGAGATAAAATAACATATTGAATATTAAATTTTAAATTTGAAAAGGAGAGAAAGAAAAAAAACCTGAACGAAAAGAAAAAGTACAAAAATAATTTTCATTTTTAATTATTAATATTAATAAATAGTTTGGTTTTTAATTATTACCATTAATAGATAGTTTAATCATGAACGTATTAAAGCAAATTTTTACAGCCTTGATAAGAAGCGGATAAAAAACATTAAAACAAAAAACTAAAGGACTACAAAATTCAAGTGGGAATGTGATTGTTTTTAACTACAGTAACTGATTGAATGTACCACACCAATAAAGACATTATCACAAATCGCCCTCGTTATAGACGAACTTCTTTTTCTTTTCATTGTCATCCCAAACAAATATTTTCCCTCCAACGGTCCATGCTTGGTGCTTCCCATATTTCTTTTTCGCTGCCATCAGAAGATTATAGCGACTGGCTGTTAAATCTTCAAAAATGGATAATCGGGAACCTTTCAGAAGTTTTCGTGCATTGAACACCTCATTACGTTTGATGTTAGTAACAAATCGAACCAGAACAGCATAGGGTTGTCCTTCCTTACTATTTTTAAAATGAACAATAGAGTCAATTTCTTCAGTTTGACGTTGTATATTTAATTGTCTGTTGATAACATTTAATACTGTTTGAAGTACACTTTTTTGTTCTCGTATTGGTAATCCCACAAACCTCAAGGAGTTTAGCTTAGTGGATTGTTCTAACTTATCCACTCTATCATTTATTTCGTAAAAAGATTTCTGATTGTCGGCTGCCAGTTGGCTTAACGAGTTTTGAATGTGACTTATCTTTCCTTCAATAGATTCCAACTTTGCAAATAGTTTATCTTCAATTTGAGTATAAAATTTGGAACAAACCTTGTTAATAACTTCTTCGATGTCATCGGTACCACTCATTGTGCTAGATCCACTTTGTTTATTTCGTGTCATCATTGGCACGGTTTAATTGGTATGATAGGACTATAAGTTGGCACTGACACTCGCACACATCAAATATCATCAATCCAAACTGCAGGACAAATTGTATTATGTACATAAGCAATGTAAACCACTAGGTGGTTGGCTGCGAGTTTGAGGGCAAATTTGCGAAAAATTACCGCAATTTAAACACTTTTTTCGGGAGCTCACGAAACTGTTTCAATGATCCACAAAGTTCATCATACGATCAACAAAATTTTTCAAATTCACAAAATTTTTCAAAAAATCTTCAAAATCGTCCACAATATCGCGAAAATACCAAACCACGTACACCATGTCGCTTCTGTAGGGAATGGCATTTCCACTACCAGTGTCCGCAAAATCCATTCAGACGAGAGAACGACGATAACGTTAGAATCACCGAACAACCGGAAAATTCCGAAATCCAATTAGAAACCCAGTCAAAAAACTAAATAGCTTGTCGGAGTGTGAAAATTTTTCAAATATTCCAAAACTTAGTAAAAAATCAAAATTTCGATCGCAGTCCGACAAATTTTCCAAAATTTTAGAAAAAATACCTACGTACGATTTAAATTTTCTTTTCACCGAACCTTCGAATTCAAACGAAACTTTACAAAATATCGAACCAATTCCCTAGTATTCAATGTCATTAGCTAAAAATAACTTACCAGAAACTAAACCAATCATTCCTCGTATCGAATTAGTATTAGAAAACCAAAAATGTTTAGCGTTTTTAGACCCAGGTAGTGCAAAAAATTTAATCCGAGAGAGCGAAATTTCTCCAGACACTCCTCGAATATTAGGAACTCAGGCATTTTCTCTTGCTAGCGGATCAAAACTAATATTGTCAAAAGGTTGCGTACGATTGCGTATTAAAATAGGACAAAATATTATCGACGAAGATTTTCATGTCATACAAGATCTTAACGAAACTTTAATAATAGGTGCCCCATTTTTTACTCGAGATGAAGCAATACTTAACTATCAGCTGAAGTGTATGTATTTTGGTACTCATGTTAGGGAAACTGTATACTGGAAGCTCGACACATTTCAGACTTTAGTAGAAAATTTTCAATTAGACTTATCCGACGAACAAGTTCAACCAGAATATCGCGAACCGATTCAAAACATTTTACTTAATTTTAAAGAACTTTTTTCAATTCAACCTACTCAGTGCACAACTTCGACGATTAAACATAAAATTAATATTAAGAAAAATAAAATTATTCAGGAAAGACCATACCCGGCTTCCCCAGACAAGAAAAAAATCATCACAGACCAAGTACGGGAAATGCTTTCATTAGGCGTTATTGAACCAAGTATTTCTGAATATAGCTCACCACCAGTCATAGTAGAAAGACCAGGTAAAAAAACACGTTTTTGCATAGATTTTCGACCTCTAAATAAAATTACTCTCGACTAACCTACAACGCTTCCAAAAATCAACGAAACATTAAAAAACTTCGGCAATGCAAGATTTTTCACTACTTTAGACATGCGCACAGGTTATTGGCAAATTCCACTCGAGGAAAACTCGAAAAAATATACAGCATTCACTACCCACGATGGTGCATCATACCAATTCACAGTTCTTCCATTCGGACTTAAAGCCGCTCCGCGTACTTTTCAAACATTAATGACCAGAGAAGTTTTAGTTGGATATTTACAAAAATTTGTTAGTTGTTACTTAGATGACGTCATAATATACAGCGAAACTTTTTCAGAGCTTCTCATTCACCTTAGACTCGTATTACAACGTTTTAGTATGCATAAACTTCAAATTTCATTAGATAAATGTTACTTTGCAAAATTCGAATTAAATTATTTATGTCACCATATATGCGAAAACACTACTACCCCGCAAACTAAACATGTACTTTCCATTCAGAATTTTCCTATACCACAAACCAAAAAACAATTTCAAAGTGTTATTGGAACGTGTAATTGGGTCAGGGAATATGTCGAAAACCTTTCCGAACTACTAAACCCGTTTACAAATTTGTTGCATAAAGATAGAAAATTCCGTTGGGACAATTCTTGTCAAATCGCTTTTGAAAATGTAAAAAATAAAATTTCACAACCACTCGTTTTACACCGACCAGACTTTTCGAAAAAATTCATACTTCAAACCGATGCATCCGAGACAGGAATAGGTTCTGTTTTATACCAAGAAGGTAACGAAGGTAAAAAATTTATTATTTCATATTCAAGTTCTACTTTAAACTCTACAGAAATTAAATATCACATTAATGAAAAAGAATGTCTAGCTATTGTTTGGGCAATAAAAAAATATCGCATATACTTAGAAGATTCGAAATTTTTACTTAGAACGGATAATAGAGCATTATTGTGGTTAGACAAACAAAAAGATTCCCGCGCTAAACTGACACGTTGGTCACTACTTTTGCAAGAGTATTCGTATGATATAGTACATTGTCTTGGCAAATTAAATGAACTTGCGGATTTTCTAAGCCGTAATCCGTCAAATACCGAAATTCGACCCGAAATTACCGACGACAAACTCATGTACCCTGAACCACCTTTGTTAATTGCTATCGTAAATTTTGCTGATCTCGATGTTCTTTGCCGACAATCACAACGTCGATCAAGGGCGATCCAACGTACTAGAAGACTGTGGAAAAGAATCGAACGAGACCATCCGGTAACTTTAACGGAACAACGAACATTAGAACGACACCACGTCGACGAAAATCACTTAATCTATCGTAAAGATAACGATCAGAATAAACTTATTTTACCTGTATCCATTTTACCTCAAGTTATCGAGTACTATCATAACACGACACACCCAGGAATCGACGAAACCGTCCGACAAATCGAACAACGTTACTATCACCGCGGATTGCGCAAACATGTTAGGAACTTTATCAGAAATTGTGTAGATTGCATTTGTATTAAACCCAGACAGACACAGCCTGCTGCTCCACTTCAAACTCACGAAACAAATTTACCATTCGAAACCATTTCCATTGATATATTAGGACCATATAAATTAACAAGACGGAAAAACCGATATATTATTATTGTTGAAGACATTTTTTCTAAATGGCTCGAGGCTAGAGCATATCACTCTGTAGACTCCAAAACTATAACGTCTTTTCTAGAGGAAGAAATCATCGCTCGTTTTGACGTACCTAAGAAGATTATCAGCGACAACGGTTCCACATTTATTAGCAACCAATATCGTAAATTCTGTCAAACATTCAACATAGAAATTTCCTACTCAGCAATGTATCACCAGAGAGCAAATCCAGTTGAGCGGAAAGTTCAAGATCTTAAAAAAGTACTTCGCGCATTAACTCTGAACAAACCCGACAATATTTGGGACCAGTATTTGTCACAAGCACTGCACACACTTCGAAATCGTACCAATGCCGCTACAGGGCATTCACCTTCAAAAATTATCCTCGTGTCGTATTCCACCCTTCGAGCGAGCTTCAGGATTTCAGAACACCCCGTATATTCATAGAAGTCATAATCTTGTACCTACGGATATGCCGGAGACCGCTGATTTGGAAAGGAGGCGAAACAATCATATTCACCTACCTTTCCAATTCAAACCAAAAACCCGCCACAGTTGCGAAATCAATCGCCGTCGGCCGGGCAAAATGAAAAGGCCTCTATAAGAGTCTTCAGACATCGATCCTCCCGGCGATAGCGCTTCCAGAGCGCTAAGACCAATTTCACCGATGTTTCCAATGTCGCCTGCATCGCGACCGATCTCGCCTGGGTCTGCCATCCCGGCGCGCAGTGACCACTGCCGCTGCTCTCGCAACCTGCAGTCGAACCCCGGGACGCTTGACGATGACATTTGGAAATGGTCCTTAGAAATTTCACCACTCTTTTGAATTGGTCAAGGACGCTATCGCCAATAACTCCAAAAGTTATTGAGCGATCGGTGTCAAAATTTAATGCAGCACTCCTCAAGTCGCTAGCATTATCTTACTAAATTTTCGTCCGAATCGGATGAGCCAAAACGCCGTTATACGGGGAAACGCGGATTTCACGTTTTCCGCGTTTTCAGCCGTTCCGCTCATTCGATCTCGGCCGAACCCTCCAACCACACTAGAGTATCGCTAGGTGGTTGTCATATC
>NW_019418214.1:0-9404 GCF_000390285.2 Anoplophora glabripennis | reverse complement strand
GTGGCTCGCGGAAGTACGCGGCACGGCGCAGCCACAGCGCCGTACGCGTTGAGGTCCGCTGCTACGCGAGTTACTGGCACCATCTCGACCACCCCTCACGACGCACTCACGGATCCGAGTAGCAACCAAGAGTTACAACGAAGTGGGTCACCCACAGATACTCGGAACGAGGTTCAACCTACGTACCAACTGGTAGGGTCCGGGGAATCCCATGAGTCCAACCACGGTTCACGGTCTGGCCCCGATAGCGGCCTACCTCCGATATCGGGTGTTTCGGAACGTGAGTTAGCCGTCGGCGACGACGCTACAGTTCATTCAGCTTTTTTACGAAGTGGTATCCAGCGGGAGCAATGCGCATCGCGTTCGGTTGCCATAGTAAGCGAAAACCCCTTAGCCGAGTACGTCGTAGGTGACGAAGCCTGCCTTTTTTATCAAAACAATACTTGTACGTCGCCCGTCCATTCTCATGATTTCCCCCGAACATACGATTACCGCCTAAGTGGTCCATATTTAGAGAGTCTAACCCGACACGGCGCTCAACGTGGGGCTCGACATTCTTCGTCGAGATCTCCCCCGCGAGCTCGTGTCCTAGACACCACGTCTGTAGGTCATATCCACCACAGATTCCAGTCGTCTGAGAATATAGTGCGACCGGGCGTCGATAGAGACGATCCCCGTGAACCCCGTGCATTTCTGCCGCGGAACCCGGTCAAGGGAACTGACATCCCAGATCATAGGTTGCGACATGGTTTCCAACGTGGAGCTCGATTCGAACTTCCGAGGTCTCCACCGAGGGCCCATGCCGTGGTTACCGATCCCGTCGATCATATTCCTCGACATGGCGCCCAACGTGGAGCTCTATTCGAACTTCCGATGTCTCCGCCGAGGGCCCATGTCGATTAAACACTACGCGAAGATCATATTCCACGACACTCGGATATACTTCGCCCAAAGCCGGAGAATGGAGTATACCCACATACGAAAACGAACGAAACACCGTGGAAAACCGCGCACAAGTTATAAATAACGTTAGAAATGGACAAGCCATGTATCAGAAAAAATACGATTCCGCAGAACAAGAGCCTCCAATTACTTTCAACATTAAAGATAAAGTTATGATCCGAGTTTTCGCAAAACGAAAAGACGTTTTCACACAAACTTGGGACGGACCATACGAAATTACCAATAAAATTACTGACGTAATCTATGAAATCGAAAAAAAATGGAAGCAAGCCACAGGTACATGTAGATGATCTCCGACCAGTACACTAAGAACTACCCGATCTAGATATCGAAAGCGATCGATACTCAGAAGACAGCGGTGACGACGAGATTCATACAATACAAACACAAGCTATTATTCACGACGAACCTAGAAGTACGCATGTACCCACTTCACTTTCTACCCAATCAAATTCTCAAAATAACTACAATATACCCATTCTTAATCATTCCCAAGTGAACACTTGTATTCCAACACAATCAGACACACACATCGAAACTACTAATCAACCAGACACCATTCGCAGTCGCATCTTCCGACCAAGCAACGTAGCTCATCCACATCGCAGACATCGTAGCCAGACATGGATCGAGATGAAGGACCGTCCATCGACATCGTCTAGTGCGCGAAACAGTGCCGAGTTCGCGACAAAGCCTTTTACCGAACATAGTGTTTCCAGTGAAATAGAAACTTTGCCATAAAGACTTTATAGGTCATTGCCCGTGTCCAATTGACACATATTTACTCATATTTACTCACATTTGCTACATTTACCCATATTTTATATATTCTGTTTTATCCTACAGGGGGATACAAATATTATGTACTTTGGTTAAGGTATACAGTGTGTTTGCGACGCCACAACCATTTTGTTCACATGAACACATTTCTATATTTCTTTTTGATAACCATTTTTTGAACATGTTTTGTTATACTGAGTGTTGCAAAATTTCCAATAAATTTTCTAATTCTCAAAGCTAAGTCGACGAAGAAGGACACTTCGAAGGAAGGGGGGTGTTAACAGATATACAATCGAGCGTGCCTAAAATAAAATAAATGCTGGAAATCCCGTCCTTTGGTTATAAATGAATAGACGGACCAATAGGAAGCGAGAGTTTACAAAGAAGCGAGAGGCGGAGCCTACGTCTACCTCGCAGAAACATATATATATATCAGTGCAGAAGTCAGTCGAAGCCGAATCCGGTTTTGTTTAGTTCTACGTTATAAATTTTTTGTCTTTTTATTTTGCTCTTAGTTGGCGATGTAGCGACCCGTCCAGCTACTAGTTTTCTAAATCATTACTCGTTTTAACATTTAAAATCTCAATCTAATCACCAGTACGACCAACTTATTAATCATAGTGCAACTTTAATCACCATTAGTAACGTAGCGACCCGTCCAGCTACTAGTTTTCTAAATCGTTACTCGTTTTTAACATTTAAAATCTCAATCTAATCACCAGTACGACGAATCTACAAACCTACAAACTTTAGTGCAACAATGACGATATCCAGCATCTTTACAAACCTACAAATCAAATAATCTTCATTAAATTCATTCACGACATTACAACGTACAACATACGATCATTCTACGAAAGTGCTACGTCACGCTCTCATGTAAATAGCGTCCTTCTTCTGTCTCCGAAATTTGAGAATCAGTGTGTTAAAGCCATAAATACAGTGTTTCATTCCTACAATCCTTGTTGTCCTTTCCTAAGTGAAGTGAAGTGCAAAAAACTTGGATTACACGAAACATTGCTGTACTACAAGCTACCAGATTCAACCAGATTTAGCCAGAGATCAGAGACCAGCCTACAAGATAAGCCGACACAAGGTAAGTGGCTTTACTTGTCAGTTTTACTCGTCAGTTTTTCTTGTCAATGTTTTAACTTTACCGTATTTTCATATTTTGTGTCCTACAAATCTCTACTTTCGTTCTAAGCACACATTATTTTGATATCCAAGATATCATGGCGCCCTGGCATTTATAAACATTCCCTGACGTTCATAAACATTTCAATTATTACATTTATAACAAATTTTATTAACCCATTTTCACATTTTACATTGATATTTTGAATTTCACCTAACCTTAACGTTAACTTGCATTTTTTCCAACTTAAATCTACTTTTTTGACAAAGAATAGCTAGAATATACGTATTTAATCATTTTTCTTTATTTGAGATAAAATCCGAGAAAGAGTTTCAAGCTATTCGAGGCAGACAAAAAATCCATTGTTAACACCGTTTTGACTATATCCAAGCAACGGACCAATCGCAGCGCGAGAACGCTGAATGTGACTGGAGGCGGGCACGTAGCCTACAGCGGCCATGTCTATTTAAACGCGCGCCGCAAAGCCAGATCAGTTGAGCTAAGTTCCAAACGAGCAGCCGAACTCTGCGGACGTAGTTTGTGCAGTTGTCAGTGTGAGGAACTGTGAAGTGGAAGCCCCACAAAATCTGTCTTTTACAAGACAAGTAATATTCTGCCTTTATTAAGGCAATCTACAGAAAGAATTCAGCAATTTTATATTGCAACATTTCTATTAACAACCGACGTTATCTCAGCCTAGGCAGAGAGACCGCCGGAATTTATTTTACAGATTCGGGTGCCGGGGAGGAGGGCACTATGTCTCAATCTCCGACACCAATGGAGAGCGACCGGTCGAGCGCAAGCGAGTCCGGCGACAGCAGGCCGAGCACCCCCGGGTCGATCGTAAAGACGACATCGAGCCGCGAAAACAAGCTAGCAGTAGAGAATGCCAGACTGCAGCGCATGGTCGACGAGCTCAGAGAGGAGCTCAGACTCCAACCCAAGGCGTTCGAGGACCTGGAGAAGCGGTCTCGGGAGCAGCACGAGGAGCTGCTGAATACCCTCAGACGGCAACAGATCCCCAAGGGTATCAAACGGTGCAAGCCAGGCACCACGTCTGGCTCAGAGGACGAGTCCAGCAAGGCAAAAAAGAAGCCGGCGAAAGTGACC
Organism: Anoplophora glabripennis; assembly: GCF_000390285.2. Taxonomy (NCBI): domain Eukaryota; kingdom Metazoa; phylum Arthropoda; class Insecta; order Coleoptera; family Cerambycidae; genus Anoplophora; species Anoplophora glabripennis. Next base: position 5,416 of record NW_019418214.1, on the reverse strand, counting down.
GAAACACCTGCCATCGAAAAAAGGACCGTGACGGAACCCGAGACCAGGCCAGCGGCATTTGAGAGCGCTGCCCCCGCCGAGAAGACCCCTGCTGAAAAAGCAGAAAAAATCCCGCCGGTGATCCTTAGAAAAAAGAGCAATGGTCCGAGGTCAGCCGGAGCCTTATCAACAAAAAGATAAATTACGCCAGGGCCAGGTTAACGGGTGAAGGCATCGCCATTCACCCGCAAACGCCCGAGGATTGGAGGCGCCTCACGCGGGCCCTCGCCGACGAGGGTAGGGAATATCACACATATTCCTTCCCTAGTGAGAGGATGCTGAGAGCAGTAATTCAAGGGCTACCCGACGGAATCTCAAACGACGAGATTCGGTCAGACCTCGAACAACAGGGATATAATATTACCTCTGTTTTCAGGATGCGAAGCAGGCGAGACAGGGCCCCCATGCCCCTGGCCCTGGTCCAAGCCCCTCAAGATCAAGAGGACTTGCTCAAGGTGACCAGGTGCTGCCACCTGGTCGTCAGGGTGGAGGCGCAGCGCGCTAACGCGAACCCTACCCAGTGCCACCGCTGCCAGCGTTTTGGCCATGCTCAAAGCCGCTGTACAGCCGCAGCCAAATGCGTGAAGTGTGGTGAGGGCCACCACTCCGCAGACTGTAAAAAGACCAGGGAGACACCGGCGAAGTGTGCTAACTGCGGTGGCGAGCACCCTGCCAGTTACCGCGGCTGTCTAAAATTTCCTAAAAAGGTGACGAAAAAGACGACGGCAAACCAGCAGCAGCACAAAGTCGACCATGGAGCCTCTACACAACAGGCAAAGTTTGCGTACCCCCCGAAGGTGACTGCGGCGAAGAGCTTCGCCGGCGCCGCCAGACTAAAGCAGGCCCCCGCCGCGGCACACAAGGGGGCCATGTCGGCTTTTTTCAGTAAAATGCCATCTCTGTTACAGGAGTAAATGGACCCTCCGACTAGTGTGCAGTCTCTCAGAATTGCTTCCTAGAATGTCGACGGATTCCGGGGGCGAAAAATCGAACTGAAGGAGCTCTTGCCCCGTCTAGACGTGGACGTGATGGCGATAGAAGAGACCAAAGTAGAGGACGCACACACTGTTAGGATTCCTGGCTACCTAGAGTATCGCAGGGACCGAAACAGACACGGAGGAGGCGTGGCCCTGCTAGTGAAAGTAGGTATAGATCACTATATGTTGCAGGTTCCTCAGCTAGAAAACATGGAAGCCGCCGCCGTATCGATCCGTACTCGCAGGTACGGAGACATCGCCGTGGTGACCTGTTATCAGCCCCCTCATCTCCCGCTCACCGATCACGATTTACGCGCGGTCCTGGAGACGTGGCCCCAAACCGTAGCCATCGGGGACTTTAACGCGAAATCGCCCGAATGGCACAGCACGACCACCACCACGCGTGGCAGGGTGCTTCTGCAATTCTTGCAGAACCACGAGGACGTTGCAGCGTATGGACCCGATGGACCGACGTACTACGGTGCAGTTGGAAGACCAGACGTGTTGGATATCGCTTTGCTCAGGGCAATACCGATGGACGCCGATCTGACGACGCACTACGAGGGGGCGACGAACCATGCCCCCATTCTCCTAACCTTAGGAGACGAGCGTCGCGGCGAGGACACCGTTGCCAAGCGGCGGACCGACTGGGGCCTATTCCGCGCAGAAATGCAACGAATATGCGCACCCATTCCGGTCATCCGCGACGCGGCGGACCTCGAGGCTGCCATCGCGAGCCTTGAGACGGATATCCACACCGCCTTGGAAGCCAGCACCACGGAGACGACGGAGAGAAGGATAGCGAACTATGCAGGTGAGTTACCTCTTATGTTGCAGGACCTAATCAGGGAAAGACGTGCGGCGAAAAGAAGAGCCACGAGGACAGCACACCCCCGGGATAAGCAGACGTTAAACCAGCTGAACCGGAGGGTAAAAGCGGCCCTAGAGGAGCACTACCAGGACTCGTGGCAACGACATCTGGAGTCACTAAGCCCCGAAGACCGCAGCCTGTGGACGATGCAACGGGCGCTGAGGACCACCCGGAAGCCTATGCCTCCCATTCACGGAGAGAACGGGATCGTCTACACCAGGTATGAAAAGGCCGAGGCATTCGCCGACAGCCTTGAATTACAGTGTAGGGAAAACCTTCTCGACGACGAAGACGAGGACCACGCCGACGAGGTGGAACGACGCGTACGGCGCTACAGACGCCAACCCGACAGGGACGACATTAGGCCGGCGACACCCGAGGAGGTGAGGGACATCCTGCGGCGCCTCAACCCCCGCAAGGCACCCGGATGCGACCAGATCGGAAATCGAATACTCAGAAAGCTCCCCCACAAGGGAGTGATGGCGCTGCTCAACATCGTCAACGCCATCCTGAGACTGCGAAGATTCCCCGCTAGGTGGAAGAAAGCCGACGTCATCTTCTTCCCGAAACCAGGTAAGAATCTAACCTTTGCTGCCAGTTACAGGCCCATCAGTCTCCTGCCGATGATGAGCAAGGTAGCGGAGAGGATCATCCTGACCAGACTGCGTGAGAGCTCGGACGAATTGCGAGTCATCCCCGACGAACAATTCGCCTACCGCAGCGGACACTCAACGGAGCAACAGATACTCAGGTTAGTAGAACATCTGTCCGCAGGTTTCAACAACCGAGAATCCACCGCGGCAGTCTTCCTGGACGTCGCCAAGGCCTTCGACAGGGTCTGGCACGATGGGCTTCTGGCTAAGATGCTCGACTTTGGCTACCCTGTCGGACTGGTCAAACTGGTGGAGTCCTTCCTCAGAGGCAGGAAGCTGCGTGCGAAGGTGGAAGGGGCCCTATCCACCTATCGAGACGTCGAAGCAGGCGTCCCCCAAGGAGCCGTGCTATCACCGCACCTGTTCAACATCTATACATCCGACATGCCCAGGACAGAGCGCACTACCGTGTGCCTCTATGCCGATGACACCGCCATAACGGCCCGTTCCCTGAACCCCGATATGGCGAAGAGGTACCTCCAAAGAGCTGTAAGCCAACTAGAGGACTGGTGCAACAGGTGGAAGGTGGCGATCAACCCGGAGAAAAGCACAGGTATTATGTTTTCTCGTAGGTACCAAACGCGCCCCCAGGGACACGTGAAGTTCAACGGAGAAGACATCCAGTGGGCGACCACCGTCAAGTACCTAGGGGTAACCCTGGATCGCACGCTGACGTGGAAGCCGCACGTCGAAGCAGTGACGCGCAAAGCGAAGATGGTGAGGGCGAAGCTTTATCCGCTTCTGTGCAGGGACAGCCGTCTCTGCCTGCGGAATAAGCTAACCCTCATCAGAGCAGTACTGCAGCCACAGCTGACATACGCTGGAACCGCGTGGGGACACGCAGCGAAGACGCACCTAGCCCGGGTGCAAGCCGTCGAGAATATCGCCCTCCGTTGCGCGACGGGGGCCCCTTGGTTCGTCCGCAACAGCGACATTCGCCGGGATCTGGGATTCACCTCAGCCCTGGAAGCGATCAGAGAGCGCGCGAGAAAGCTTTTCGAGCGCGCCGAGATCCACAGCAACCCGCTGATCCGGAACGCGGTGGACTACCGACCCGAAGAGGCTGCCGGCAGACGCAGGCGGCCTAGACATCAACTCCTGGACGCAGGGTGAGTCGAAATTTTTCTGTCTGTTTCAGGACCGCCAGGATCAAGAGACGAAAACGACAACATACACATACACACACATTCCCCCCCACCTTCCTATCCCACTCTCCTCTCCTGCGCTAGCCTAAGGGCCACCTTAGCAAAGCGCTTCCTAAGCTGCATAGCTGCACGACCTCACCCAAAACCACCACCCCGGTCGCAAACGACGCCAGTTGTTTGCGACTGACACACGACACCCCCGGGGGTTTACACAGACGAGCCGGCGAAGAAAGAAGAGCGCCAGAAGAAAGGGCCCTAGCCGGCGGGGCCCAGCCAGGACAGGAGGAGGCCCCACGAACCGATCCAATCCGGCCGCGTTGGCGGTCCGGAATGACGGGGAAAGGGTTTACCTCTACGAGGCGTCCGGGTCTACAGCGATGAAGTGGGTAAAGAGCGATAATCCCGCTCGACCGCGTTCCATCCGAGGTCATTTTTCCTGCCAAGGATATTGGCGCGCTAGATCAGTTCAGTTCCAGTTCTACCTCAGTCAGTGTAACTACAGTCGTCGCACAATAAATCAGTTCCAGTTCTACCTCAGTCAGTGTAACTACAGTCGTCGCGCAATTAACCCGTCTCAATTACCACAGTTAATAGTATTTTGCAAAATTTACCTATGCTTTCCAACTCAGTTTACAAAGTTCAAATTCATTCAACTTTCTAATTTACTTCATAACTATTCATCGTAACTTAAAATATATCTACCGTTTCCGGATCCTTAAATCAAAGTGTATTGCGCAACTGTAAGCCGATCAACAACAATTATAGTCAACAAAAACCTTCTATGTATAAATTAATATCAACAATTACTTCGCTTAATAAATACAAGGCAACATTTCGACGTTATTTTAAAAAGAAATCATAATATCAAGTTCGTTCGTTCCGCCGCGCGCCGGTCGGATGTGTGTTTGGCTTGCTGCTTCCGATGTTCCTTATTTTAATCTTTCAGTACTTATCTGAATAATTTTGTTTTCACTATTTCATAGCACAAGTAATACTGTATGCAGCCGGCCGATTAGTGGCCTTGTTGCACCCTATTTTTCTTAAGGTTACTCGAATTTTGGTCAGTGCCGTGGCGTATCTTGGATATGTCTAATGTTACTTGCTGATGTTGCAATTGTACTATCGAGAGGCATCTCGCTGTACTCTGTTGTGTTTGTAAAAGACCATTCAAGGGTGTTTGCGCTGGTCTGAGTTCATCTGAAGTTAGGAAAATAAATGAGAAGAACTGGAATTGCTCTAACTGCAGTGCTCTGGGACAGGATATTAGCGATTTGAAAGCTGTTATTTTAAATCTACAGGCAGAACTGCGTGATCTCAAAGCGAACTCGCAGAACAATACACCACCATGTGACTTTGAGGAGTTTATGCTAGAATTCGAGGAGAGGCAATCTAGGAAATCCAACATCATACTATTTGGAGTTCCCAAGCAGGATTCCCAACTAGACAAGGTTTCTAGACTTAATAACGAGAGAAATGATATTTCTAGAATAATTACTCTGATTGATCCAGCTTTGGTACTTGCAAATGAGTTTAAAGTTTTACGCTTGGGAAGATATCATGCTTCAAATGTTAAACCTCGGCCCATCCTCCTGGATCTGGGGAAAGAAAAGTCAGTGCATGAGGTAATTCGTAAATTTAAAGCCGCTAAATCCATTAACAATGATCTACGCCAAATATCTATCTCTTTTGACCGTACACCTAAACAGTTAGATTACCTTAAGAAAACTAAGT
>NW_019418213.1:0-18773 GCF_000390285.2 Anoplophora glabripennis | reverse complement strand
AAGAAAAAATACAGAGTGTTGGAAAAAATCCAGGATACCTACACCATTTTGGAAAACATATGTAAAGTTCTATCTGGTATATATCAGGGTTTATCAGCAAATATAGTTCACGCCTCAACAATTTCTCATACTGTCCGGTGTCAACAGTAGACGTTGAACGGTCATTTTCCCTACACAAGTTAATATTAAGTGATAAACGTCGCCATTTCACTAAAGAAAACACGTAGTAGTATGTTTTAACTTCTTCCAATATGCCACGGAAGCCTTGTCTCAACACTAAGGTTTATCGGGTAAGTGGTGTAATTTAAATTTATATAGGTATTTTGTCCTCTACTTAGCCTTGCTCTTTGATAATAATAGTACTATGTTGCGACATATTTTCTGTAAACATATTAATATTTTCATTCGTAATCTGACTACGGTCCTGTTAAATTCTGCGCCGCACTAAGCGTGATATTTGTCTGTGATTTCTGGTAACGACACTTCCTTTGATTAAATGTTTTAAGAAAAAATGTTTTGAGTTTATTTAAATTAGATTAGCCTTTTATAATACAGTAAAATATACGAATGTAATAATAGAATATATATATTTCTTAATATCGATTTATTTACCCTTCAAATATTCTTTAGAAATTTTTGAACACCTTGTATATTCGTCTTTAATGCAGATGTGAGAATACTGTACTCGAAACTAATTTTATTATTGTTTTTTACCTCCCACGTTGCCAATAAACGATTTATTGTCTCCCGTTCACAAACGAAATTGCAGCAGTTACAATTACTTCAGTTACAAACAGTTGGGACAACCAATTTTGCCTCTGGTAAAAATAGCTACTCCATTCAAATCTACTTAAACAGTTTTCTTGTGCAACTAAATTGCTTAATTTGCGAGACAGTTTTATAAGCCAACTCTAAACGATGCTCTTAGCATAATTCGATGATCAAATGGGAGCCTTTTAAAACGCGATTTCTTTGAATTTCAACCGAAACGCGAGGAAAATTTTTCTCTTTCTGACACGATAAAGATGCATTAGTGGCACTTACGCGGCCGTCTTTTTTTAGTGCAGTTGCACGCATTCAATTAACTGTAATAAAAAATTTAAATGGTACAGAAAGTATAAAACCTGTTATTGGATAAATAGAGCGTCAAAAAATGTGTTACAAACTTGGCAGAGGGGAGGGGGTGAGGTAATATAGCTCAAAAAATGAGGATTACTTCTTGTAGTATTTATAAATTTTTCCTTTTATATACAGGGTTCTTCACGGTAAGTGGCCTATTAGACGTTTCAGAGGAACCAAAGACAATCGACTGAAATTTTGTCAACGGGGGTTATCAGATATGTTCTCTTCAATGAAAATAATTAATGAAACTGTACGTCCTACAATGCTTATATCGGTGAAAAGAGAATTAGATTTTCTGTAATATGATGCAGAAAGATCCATTTGAGTTTAAAAAGTTTTGTCGGTTTTAAGTTTTGAAAATGTAACGTGAAAAATGAGACACTTAGTATAATTTTCTTCAGATAATTTTGATAGCGCAAGGTAGTGCATCTTATGTTCTTTAAATATTCTGAAAAGCAAGTGCAAGCTCCCAGAACGAAGAAAGATATAAGGAATTTTCGAAACGCTTGCATCTGTCAAAATTTTTGACTTATTTTTAATTTATCTTGTCGATAATGCAATAATATATAGGGTGTTCCATTTAAAATAACGAAATTGACAGCTACTTTCTGTATAACCGGAAGTGCTACGTTAATGGCATTATTTTCATTGAAGAGAACATATCTGATAACCCCCGTAAACAAAATTTCAGTCATTGCCTTTGTCTCTGAAACGTCTAATAGGCCACTTACCGTGTAGAACCCTGTATATTTTTTATCGCATTTTTCGATTGCCGTTAGATAGCTTTACACGGAACTTTTTAACGAAGACGGGTAGGAAGGTGTAGAAGAGGTGGACCTCTATCATGACAGCAAGATCGCCCGATTTTAACCCTCTTGAATTCTTTCTTTAAGGATATTCGAAAACTTTAGAGTACGCTACGCTCGTAAATGATCTTGATGAGCTACAACAATGAGTAAATGAAAGATTCCAATGAATCCGAGCCACTGTAATGGTTTTTGAAAGAGTTCTAACTTCTTGTTTTTTGTTTATTCATAAATTACATCATTACATAATAAAAAGTCGTGTAGGTTTCGTGTCTCCGAAAACATTCATTTGTATATATTTATTAAGATTTTTCTCCATATTTTGGGTAACATTAGGTATCTGTCCTCCAAGTAACACATTTTTTAACACCCTGTACATCATAATTTTGTAACGATGTGCAAGATTTTGTGTAACTTTTACAGCATCCTTGGTATTATTATTTTTATATAAAAAATTCTTTCGCAATAAACTATTTGTACACTATTCCCTTAAAAGTGCTATAAAGATCCCACGATGCTATAAAAATGTGATATGAAATACAGTTTTTAGTCACTAAAGAATGGTGGGAAATATACCGCAAACTTGGCACAGAGCAGTCGACATCATTGGAGAATATACGCTTATACACGGTAAAATGAATTTCCAAGTTTTGTAAGCGGATTTGGGCCTTTCTTCTGACCCTTTGCTATTGGGATCGCGCTTTGTCAGCTCCAACTTAACGAATCTACAGAATGTGAGGGTCGCAAAACAGATAATTCGTTTCTGAATAAAATCTGAATATCGCCGGAAACAACAGTTTTATCATATTCCTATAGGCAATCTTATTTTCATGTTTACTGCCTTCGGTTTGTTATTTAAAGTCGAGAAATTATATAAATGTAATGGAAAAATTTAAAGTTTTCCACTCACCATTTTAAGAAAAAGAGAAAAATTTAAAAAATACACATCTATGTACAGGGTGTTCAAAATTGCACACACCAAATTTTACGTGATATTAGAACACCTCAAAATTAAAAAAATATTCATATAAACATACAGACTAATAAATCCTGAGGTCATTACTTACATAATTTTGTACACTACACAAATATTAAACCATTGGCGGAGATGCGGGGTGATACCGCTTTTAAGACCACAAGGATTTCGACGTCACTGCATATTTTGTAAATTGAATAAGTGAATTTTTTCCGATTGGTGTTTCTAAGAAAAAACATGTCCCTCATATTATTCCAAAAACGAGTTATTACATTTTTAAATGTAAAATAAGTTTGCAACATAGTTGAATGAATTGAAAATAACTCCAAACTTAATAAATCCATAAATATAACGAAAAAATCATTGGCATAGTTATTTTAAATTTTTCAGGGAATTCTAATAAAACGAAAAACATCTGTTTCCTTAAAAACACCAACTAGAATTAAATGCACTTATTAATTGTGCAGAATATTCATTCAGTGGGGTCGGAATTTTGGGGCTTTCAGTGAAGATATCTCCACCACTGATTGACAGAACTCTGTATTAGTACAGGAAGTTTTTATCCATAAATAATTTCCTATGTTTACATTAAATATTTTTTTCTTATTTTGTGATTATTTTGAGATGTTTTATCGTCATGTCTGTATATACTTTCAATTTATGAAAACATACAGAGTGGTTCTTAAGTACGTTCCAATAGTAAAGGTACCTAGACATTTTATAGCATTTATTACAAAGGTAAAAATTCATTTAGACCCTCTTGATTTTGGCGCAACTATTTGTTTTGTAAGTTTGAATTTGATTCACAATTTTAGTTTAAAAAAATCTCCCATATTATTCGGTAAATACGTAATGTTGGAATTAATATTTTTCTATAGATATAGAAAGTAAAATTACACACTCAGTTGGATGACTTTTCCGCATTACTAATTTTCACTGTGTACTAAAAATTATTTTTATAACAAAACATTATTGTATTTTCTTCTGTAAAACTGCCAGTTTTTCAGTTATTTTCAATTGATTCAACAGTGTAGTAAGCTCATTTTGGATTAAATAAATAATTATTGGAACATGGTTGATTGAGTCTAATGGATCTTTTATCTTTGAAATACAATCAGGAATCAAATAGGTTGACCATATTTTCAAAATTCTGAGTTGTGTGGAAAATCGGGAGTTCTTAATGCTTATATCTCCCCATTAGTTGATGTAATTTTCAATGAATTCAATATTTTTTTACCATTATTTAACTAGATCGTCAGGTTTTGTTTTATTAATCTCGATCAAACATTTTTCAAGATATCTGACACCTTGTATCTTGAAAATTACACCATTTCGAACGTACCTATGTACTTAGAAATTTTTTTCCTCAAAATAATTGTAAAGAATAACATCCTTTATTATTAAACCGTACTTGAGCACCATGTTGGATGAAAAATAAATTTAGGAGCGAATCGCAATCTACCACAAGCTCGCAGTTGGCCCATTTATCAGGAACCTAACCTCACTCTGTGTAGAGGTAAAAAGGTAACTAGTCTTTTCTAAAAATGTATCATGTATCATAAAATATAATTTTTGTGTTGTATGCAAAAAATTTTTTAGGTAACAATAGCAAAAAAATGTCGAGTTAAATTTATTTTAAAATTAGTAACGTCTATGTTAAATAGCAAAATAGCTACAAAATATATACAAAAGTGCAAAAAAACAATTAAACATTCTCAAAACAACAACCAAGCACTATAAAAGGTTAGGAGAACAACACCAATCCTTACCTTGATAGAAAATGTGTCCCTGTCGAAACTAAATCAATGGGAACCAATCACATTTCTTGTAAAATTCACACGTCTTCCAGTGTGGGCCCTTTGTTTTTTTCTATTGGCAAGCAATGACTGAATATTCTCATGTATCCAAATCTTGGTCCCGGATTAGATAGTTGAAACCATTTAAGAAACTCAGCACTGTCTACTATCGATTAAACAAAAATCTACTCCTCTGTCACGAAACCAGCAAATACGTTTCGGCGACAAGGAAGACAGGGTCTGGGAAGTCTAGAGATAGTTGCTGGTCGGTTTTTGTTTATGAGTGAAGAGAATGACGTTTTTGTCTACTACTGGTACACCTGTAAAAAGATGGTACAGTTTTAAAACGCATAAAATTCACATATTTCTATGTAGATATAATAAAAATTACGTCACTATATTTAATGGACGCTGTCGATTCTTATTTTAGCTTGTAACAGTGCAGTTATAATAATTAAATTACACTAATATTTACAAATTCCGCACGATATTGTTTTAAAGTATAAATAATGTAAACTATGCTTTACAGTTGTTGTGATACGCATTTCAAACTTTGGTCAGGTTTGGTAAAAAAAAGGTAATATGTTACTAAAATAACATTTATTATTTAAACAGGGTGTCCGGTAAGTATCTACTAATTTCTTCGGAGCGTATAAGGAGTGAGACTATAGGACTTCCTATAGTTTTTCTAATGTTTCTATTGAGGAAGATACGGACTCTAAAATTTACGTTTTGGTTTCTAACTTTGAAACGACTTTATATATTAATATAATTTAGTTTTGATATAGTATACATTATTAGAAAGGCTCCATTATTTGATGTTAAAATCAATCTTTTACTACTACACAATATCCAGAAACTAATAGATTAATAGATACCCTCTGTATAGAGGGTATCTATTAATCTATTAGTGGTGGGCCACCAGTAACGCCTCGGTCGCTAGGGACCAAACGGCAAATGTTATAGAAACCTGTTTAGGTGGGTATGTGTAGGTTAATTACGGCTACATTTTAAAAATATTTTGAAATATACAGTTAGTATTTATAGAATTTTTTTGTAACATGTATCCACGTGTCTTTATCGAGGTCCTTATTGAATTGGTAAAACGTCAATCATGACAATATTCAAGAAAGTTTTCTTAAAAAAATATTATTTTATAAGCAGAATAATTATAAAACGCTATTAATTTTTTATATATATATATATATTTCTTGTACGTAACTGAATTAAATTAATTCTGAACAACATGAAAAATATTTATTAAAGGAAATTTTACTTCCTTAGAATATCTGGGGCAACTGCATTTCTAATCCTTCCTTTCATATCATCGCAAGTAGTAGGTGGAACACTGTGTACAAGATTAGATATATAGATATATATTAGATGTAGCCCGAAACAAAGAAGTCCATTACGGTGAGGTCTGGACACCTACGTGGCCACTGACATGCACCATTCCTACTTATCCATTTATTACCAAATTTTCGAGTTGAATAATTTCTCACTGAATATGAAAAATTTGCAAGTGCGCCATCTAATTGCATCCTCATTTTTCTCATTATATTTAAGGAGATGTCATCAAGAAGAACCCAAACCAATTCAATAAAGACCTCGATGAAGACACGTGGAAAAAAAAATCGATAAAAAACAAAACGGCTCAAATATCTCCAATACCGTTAGAGATAGGTATACGGAACCTTGTACAGTTTGAAAGTTTTAAATTTCCTAACTCCCAAGGTAAAAATATACTGGGTATCCCATTTAAAATAACCAAGTTATTGTTGTTTAAAGTTCAAAATAATTTGTGTTTTCTGTAAAGTTTAAAACATCTAATGTATAGTAAAAAAGTAATGCTAAAAGAATTTTTAATTTTGAGGAAGTCCAAATATACACGCAAAATGGGGTCAAATGTGATTCACCATTTTTCTCAAAAACATTGCGTTTTACGAAAAAAATATCAAAGGTAATAAAGTTTCTAAATTCAATGGCTTTCTAACGAACTAATGATTTTTAAGAATTCAAATATGCGACCAAATTTTTTGTCTCCAAAGACAAAGGGCCCAAGAAAAATCTTAAGGGGTTTCCCCGCCAAAAAACGTAGCACTTCCAGATTCCACATGACATAAAACCCCTGTGTACCAAATATAGTGAATCTCGTACAATAGGGTCTGGGATATAAAAAATACTAAATAAAAAATACGGGTCCCCTAAATTTGTCTTAAGATTCTGTGACCAAATTTTGTTGCATTAATTTCGGGACATCCGGTAGATATTCTTAGTCTATTTAAAAATTATTAGAACTTCGTTTTTTTCATTTATTATATTCAAGGCTTGTGTATGTACCTACATTTGTTTTTCGTGATGTTAGCATGTATGTGCAATGATAGTATCTAAATATTTATTTAAATCTCTTAATACCTATGAACGAGCATAAAGCTTGAAGTTTTCATACAGTAGAAAAGGATATACTCGTACGCAGTGATAGTATATAAATATTTATTTAAATCTCTTAATACCTAAGATTGAGCATAAAGTTTGAAGTTTTCATACAGTAGCAATACATAAATAAGGTGGAGTAATAAAAACAAATATTTTATAGATCTAAAGGTCGAAAAGTATTCAAATTTTCAACACGATTTAAAAAATCTTGAAGGATATTCACACACTCATTAATTAGTTTTTTAATTATGAATTAATGATATCAATACATTACACTGATTTATCAGATGTTTTGAAATTTCCATTTCAGCAACCAGTTTATTTTTGCCTACACTACAAATAACTAAAATGCTACTCTAATATCTTGAACAGGATATTGAAAAAAACTCTATATATATGTAGAGTTGAACTCAAGTTTTGAGAACATGAATGTTTTTCCGTTATCCGTGTATTCCGTAAATAATTGATGAGTGAACATATTAGAAATACTTAGTGAATCCACTGTTAAGTATATTTTGACGTACTGAATATGTTATGACAATATTTGAACTAAAACTGATTAAATTACACTCCAATATAATAACAATGATAATAAAGATAATCTAAAAAAAAACATATTTGGTATATACTAAGTGAATATATCCAAATCAGGAGTTTTTCGTCAGTTTACATTAGCCTTTTTCCTTATAATGAGACAACTGCATTTGATTCGAATCAATGAATTTCCAGAATTTTTGTCACACAAAAAAGATCGGTGTGAGTGAAAGTAATAAAGGTACGGAGTGAATCCATCGAGTGAAATTATTGAGTACATTTTGACAATACTGAGCATTTTGATAATTTTACTCATTTGTGATAATATTTGAACTAAAACTGGGAGTTTCACTCAAATATAGGTATCGTTAAATAAATTCTGCAGATAAACTCATATTTGATGCACTTGTAGCTAAATCAGTGTAAATGTTCTCAGTATCCTGTCCTCCGACCTCATTCTATGGTTGTCGTGCGTTGTCTTGTCTATTTCCATCGTCCCCATTAGGTCAACTTGTGGCGAGGTGTATGGCGTGTAGTGTTGGACAAGTAAGTTAATTTAGTTATTGTGATGAAAATTATGTTTAAATGTAGTGGTTTGATTACAATAGTTAAAGGCAATAATATATTAAGTCTCGATTAATATTTGGTTAAATAAACGAATAGTCAAATTGTTACTTATGTTTACTTACGTATCTGTAACGTACAATTTAGTTTATGACAATCTATTCATTCCATCGGCTAACCAATTCCTTTAATAGAGACCTAAAATGTTGTCTCTAAAGAAGATCTGTGTAGAAACCACTGTGGTAGCTTAATAGTTTATGATTTTAATACAATGCAATATTTAAATTTTAAATTTAAAGAGAATATAAAGTGGTACAAAATCACAGATATTCATGAAATGGAAACAGCGGCAGCTGGTGCGGGAGGGGGGCTACCCCCTTGAAAATTTTCATAGTACAAAATTATTCAATAATAGTTTAAATCATATTAGAAAAAAAGTCAACTCTTAATTGGTTTTACATACTCAGAATACAATCAAAATCACCCAGTTGATAGTGAGCAGAAACTCGGATTTGAGTAAAATTCACTCACCTCTGTTGCAATAGTTTCACTCATAAAGTGTATACGGCGCCTAATTAATTTCACTATAATCAAGACTGAGTAAAAATTAATTCAACAATAATTAAATTTAGTGTAAACTTAACTTACTCAGAGTATAGAAATTCAGATTTGTCTAAAATGCATCACTTCTGCCTTAGTAGCTTCACTCATAAAGTTGATATTATACTCGTATTACCAGAGTGAATATTTCACTTTAGTCAGTGTGATACATTATTGAGTGTGACATGAGTGAAATTTTACTCATTATTTGACAATACAAGTTCTTTGTCTTTTCAATACATTGTGATAAGTTTTATAACATTGGGGACGTCCCGAAGTTACTTTTTCATTTTTTCCTTTTATATAAAGCGAAATGTAAATTAAATGGGGTATACAGGGTGTCCCAAAAGTAATGCCCGTCCTTCTGGGATTTGATTAAGGAGATAAAAACAAATCGAAAATCAAGAACGGAAAGTTTTCCGATTGTTTTTCTTTGTCGAGTTATTCAAAAAATTATTTAAAAAACTAAAAAAGTGAAATTCCAATTTTTTCGTCTCAAAATTGAGGTCTATGCTTATGAGGACCAAGACAAATAATTTATAATCAATAATAATAATATAGTTTCCGATTGTCTGTTGTACCCGGGTGTAAGGAATAATTTTAACCTGAAAAGGATAGAGAAAAACATTAAGAACAATTTTATAAAATGGAGAGAAAAAAACCATAACGTGCTTAAATAATAGAAATTGTTTTTACAAAAGGTGTTCAAATAAGGTGCCTTCTACTCTAAGACAAAGATAGGCACGATTCAACATTGAAGCTTGAACCCTTAGCATATTTTGGTCTATTAACGCGACAGGAGCGTGTATATAGGCTACTACATTTTCTGGATTTACAACAGGTTCGCTGTAAATTTTTTCTTTTAAATAATACCAAAAAATTCCAGCGGATTCAGATCTGGTGGTTCACCTCTTCTAATCTGGGAAGTTTTGATTCAGATAATTTTTTCATACTCGCAAACCATGTGATGGAGCTCCATCATGTTGAAACCAATAATTTAATCTAACTGCTAACGGAGTATCATCCAGCAATGGCAATTTTCATTTTTAAATTTCATTTAAAAACATACAGTTGCAGTAAATATCGCTCTGAACTACATAATTATTTAATAACCCAGCCCAAATGTTTATTTCCAGTTTTTTTGAATAATTTTTTTGAATAACTCAACAAAGAAAAACAATTTTAAAATTTTCCATTCTTGATTTTTGACTTGTTTTTGTCCCCTTAATCAAAACCCAGAAGGACGGGCGTCACTTTTGGGACACCCTGTATACATATAAAAAACGCTACCACAAATTTTGGTTTTTCTTAAATATATTTTGAACATAATTTCAATGGCGATTGTAACATTTCAAAAAAATAAATAAATAATTTTTTTGACTAAAAATTAAAAATATTAGTTAAATAATAACTTTCTTAATAAAATAATCAGATTTGTTTTATTTTCCAGTCTTATTTTTTTATGTTATTATGTTAGATCAGAACAATGTTCTCCGTATCTGAATATGTACATGCTACTTCTAAACAACTAAAGCAGCTTAAACAATCGTTGAGAACTCACGTAGGTCCGTATCGTGGGCAAATGGCCTCTTTAGCGTACATAATTTAATTGTAAATTGCCGCATGTTGGTGTTTATCTATTTAAACAATAGTTTACTATGCATGGAAGTTTCAGCAGATGTATGAGGCAAATATATCTTCAAATGTGGCATTGTTTCTTAGTGAAAAGGACAAAAACACCGAAAGTGTGTTCAGAGATATTAAAGTCTATTCTAAAATTGAAATCTTAAATATTTTGCAAGGAAATGTGGTATAATATTCATCAGAACTATTATTATTTAAGTACTTTAAGAGGAATTGCAAAGAAAACTTATTGCACTAGGTAACTGACTTTAGTTGAGGCCTACCTATCAACGGTGAACTACAATTTACCTATAGCTACAAGGATCGAAGTAAAAATTTTCTAACGGTAGCTAAATATTTTTTTAGCGCGTAGCATAGCTAACATGCAGAAGTTAATGTTGCATAGCCATTTTGTATCCATTATTGCAACAGGAAGGATGCCTTTCCCGTTTTTCGTACAAGGAACGTACTATATTATGTCAGAAATATAATAACCAACAATGCTTAGACTTGTGTTGGATATACATTATGTGAAGGATAAAAATGTTATATAAAATTATGTATATGAAGGAGTATCTATTTGTAGTGACATAACAGTCTACGAAGTCTTTTCAGAAAATAACCGAACTTTTTGAATTACGCTAAAGTGTTAGTGACGATTTTTGAGATGTGCGATTTTGTGGAACAACAACAACAACAACGTAAAATTTTGGATGAAACTGGGGAAAACTTTCACAGAAACGTTTCAATTTTTGAAATAAGCTTACGGAGATGATGCTCTGGGTTATATCAGTGTTACGAATGGCTTTCACAATTTAAAAATGGTCATCAGTCAGTTGAAGATTATCCTCGACCAAGAAGGCCTTCGACTTCAACTGATGACTCAGAAAGTCAAAGATCTGGTGCATGCAAATCGCCGATTGACTGCCAGAGAAATTGCAGGATAGGTTAGCATGACAATTGGGCCATACCATGAAAATTTGACTGAAAAATTATACATGCATCGAGTTGCAGTAAAAAAATATATTTGCCATACAGGGTGTTAATGAACTTACTTATGCCAAAAAAGGGGTGAAACAGGAGCAAAACTGAGAAGCTAATTAAAAATGTGTAAAACTGTTTTGGGACTGCTGAAATACATGTATTTTATAGCGGTGAGTACTTACAAAAAATTCTGTAACATTTTTTACGAGTTTGTAGGTTTCTTATGAAGCCAGACTGTATTCGAAAGTCAGTTTGTAATGCACTGTTTTAGTGATTGCTGTGCTGTTTTTCGAGAATACATGTAATAGCCGTATTTCCAAGTTTTTTTTCCCATTTCACATCCAACGTGTTCAAGCGTTTACTCCTGAGTATTTTCCACTACCTCGAGGTTTTTGCGAATGGTTGCTTCAGGAACAAATCCTCAATTTACAGCACAAATACTTGTTACTAATGAAGCATGTTTCAATCGAAATGGTGTACGTAACGTCCACAACACTCACCACTGGACTATCGAAAATTGGACTGGATCGTTAATGACACTTTAATAGGACCGTTTGAATTGCCTAGACGCTTCATATCTAGATTTTTTGCAAAATCGCTTGCTAGAGTTATTGGAAGACGTGCCATTAAATGTTCGTGGGGATATGTGAAAAGTGTTGTGTATTCTACGGAAGTTCGTGACATCGACCAACTGCGACATCGTATTGTCGAAGCTCGTAAAACGATTCGAGAGGACGTGGCAATGTTGCAACGCGTGCGAGCAAATTGGATACGTCGCGCTGAAGCTTGTATGCAAGCAAATGGTAGGTATATCGAACATCTTCCGTGAAAATCAGCAGTTCTCAAAAGTTCTCCTTGCAATGTTGAGGTAAGTCAGACTTTAAAATTACATTTTACTCAACACAAATCCGTAACTTTACCTCATTTTGACATAACGACATGTGGCAAAAATATTTGACATAAGTTCATTAACACCCTTCATAAACCGCTAGGGTCAAAATTGTAATATAGCTACTGTAATAATAAGATGAGATTGCAACAATAAATAAAATTTTAGTTTTTAACATTTTAATCACTAACATTTTTTTATTGCGACACCGTAATTTTTCTGGAGTCTATTTGTTAAAGCAGATACATTGTTAGGATTAATAAATTTCTGCTTATTCCACTTACTTTAGTGTGCTAATTTGGTATCATTTTAATACTTCTTTTAAAAAAATGTAATAAATCTGAGTAATGAAAATTTCCATATTGAAAAAGTAGATAGAATTTTCGGGTAATCAACGTATTGACAAAACATCAGAGAAATTATTTTGTTTGGTACTATATTAATGATAATATATGAAATGAAATTATGTGCGTAAAAAACTTGTTTACACAATGTAGAAAGTTCCTTCAAAGCAAAACAATTTCTAATAGGTTACAGTTATTTCATAAAAAGTATAAAATTTATTAATTACAGTGTTCTATATGTATCAGCATATCTATGTATATCAGCCCCATTTAAAACAAATACATTTTTAATTAATTAGTCTCGTCTAATAAAGCAAAACTAGTTTTTTAATGTAAAATATTTACGATACGCGCGAAAATGCCAAACACATAATTTCCTGTTCTCATATTTTCATATTCATGATGTACATACCCTATTTATCCACCACTAAAGACAAGTAAGTGTCTGATTTTCTAATTATTTTAAGAAAATATGCCAGAGAAAAACTACACGTCGTATACAGGGTGTTTCTGAAATGAGTACGATCCTTCGAAGGCATAATAAAAGATGTGAAAACAAACAATTTTCGTTAACCAACTCGTGGTATAAAATGTAATATTTTCAAGATAAAGAAATTATCGAATCAAAGACACAAAATATCTTGAAACCGGCTGTGTTGTATAGCAATTTCAATGATGTCGCCTTGCAACGTTTTTTGCCATTCGAAATGCTTAAAAACTTTTTTAGGGGCTCTCGGTTTGAAAATGATGAAAAGTGGGGCTGCCAGAACTGAGCCGCGGGACATAGGCGTACGCATTATTTATTAAAAAGCAACAAATTAAATTGTTTACAATACGTCACCATAAGCACCAACGGATAGGAATTATGCCGTCAATGTGTGTTGGATACCAGGTAAAATCTATTCATATTGGGATTGTACATAAATCAAGAAGGGTATCTGTTAGAAACTCTAATTACGTAACAACATTTGAACATGGAGGTAACAATTGGTCCAAGTAAATTTTCACCGAAAATCCCACACCACATATTCACTGAAAATCGCTGCTGGAAGCGTGGATTTTGTATAACATGAGGATTAACATTACATCAATAGTGAGTGTTGAACATTGAATATTATGTCTCTTGTAAAGCAGAGTATAATACTGCTGCGTTTGTTTAAATTGTTATGCCACTTGTTGCTGAAACCAACGACAAAATTATACACGTGGCTGAAAATAATTTACAGTCAAAGCCTGCAGTAAGACCAGTAACACGTATCATACGGTAGTGTTTCACGTGCAATATCGCGGGTACTGAGGTTCGGGTTTAGCTCGACAAGAGGTAAAATGTGTTCCTTTCTATTTAAGGCACGTTGAGGTCTTCCTTGTCCACTCTGCCGGTGTATAGTAGTCTTTGAACAACGTTTTCCATTCCTATGGAATCAAATTGTTGTTTTTGGTAGTAACGATTCGCATACAAACATTAAGTCACATTTAAATCAAATTATCTGCTTCATACTTCATAATTTGAATGACATTTTGAAATAAAACAACGTATATTAATATACAGTCGAGAGAGCACGCACCACATTGAACTGCATAGTTACTGCATTATAAACAGTTAATCAGTTGAATATGTAGGACAATGTAGGGTCGGTAACAATTCTTGATTAATTTTCTGATACTTTAGACTGGAGGTTGTTTAATGAACATTATTTTCGCGTCCTCTACACCCATTTAAAGTAACTTACTTATTTTAGAAACACGCCTTATATGTCTTAATGATAATTTTAAACAAAACACTACATTCAAGGAATGTCTTATTAAAATAAAATGTTGAAAATAAAATATAATGCAACTCATTAAATCACTTCTTAATTGAAAAAAGGGGAATTGGTAATAATTAAAATCTTAATTTGAGGTACACTACTGATTTAGTTCGAGAAAGTTTTTCTTTAATTGAAAGACTTTCTTTTATTAAATCACCCCCCAGACATCCTTGAACACCTTTCTGCTTTTCTTAGAAATCCCCAAAGGAATATCCGTACAAGTGGTATAAAAAAATTAAATATTGGATGAATATTTAATTAAATTTACATTTTTTATACATTTTATTGCAGTTTGGGGAAAAGAAGGCTCACAAAATTTAATAAATTTTTCCTATTGTTATATAGAGAATGAAAGAATCCCGAAAATCTAATAGCTGAAATAGTGTGACTGAATTTACATTTTTTGTAAAACGGAGTGTTGACATTAAAAATAATATTTCTGAATATATTTTACATAGATTGTCAAAATTATATAAAAAAATGTATATTGAATTCGTTAATAAATATATACCGGGAATATAAAATAATTTTTTGGAAATTTGTTGACGAATTTTATTTCTAATTGAATAAAGTGAAATTTTCAATTTTGTTGAAAACAAAAACAAATCATTTTTCGCGTTAGTATTTTTCATTCACAAATTTATTACAGAACTGAAAATAAAATATTTTTAAAACTATTTCATTCACAAAACAATTTCAAGGAATTGTTTGTTTAAAATTTAATTTTATATACAGTTGAAAAAAATATTGGCAAAAAATTTCAAGGAATTGTTTGTTTAAAATTTAATTTTAAATACAGTTCAAAAATATATTGGCGTACTTAGACATTTTAATTTTTTTGTGATTTGTGCCCCCAATCCACACCGTCCCGAGATTAAAAATGTCTACAACAATAATTTTTTTTGCACTTTCGATTTTCCTTGAAACCGTATTTGGAACAAAAATTTTATTTTCGATTTATTCAACTTCGTGGTAAATTTTTCTCTTTGAAATATAAGTACCTACAATTTTCTTTAAAACACCAGTACAATCAAATACAGTTAATGGACTTGCGAAACACTCAGTGGCGTACATATTCTAAGGTTTTCAATTACTGTACCTCTTTCTCCGCCACTGGATGAGATAGTTTTAAATGAATTAAGCAAACTTTATTCTTTAATTAGTAAAAACCAATAACTCAAGTTTAATAAATCTATGTACAACATCTTCAATCATATTTTTATTAATTTTAACACTCTGTATCGCGAAAACCAATAACTTTAAGACTTTTTGGCCGAAAATAATCCATGAAATATGCCCCTTCAGTTATGACGTGAACTTAAAAACATTCCGCATAAAAAATATTGGGCATTATCAGCTCATTAAGTGGGTTTCAAAACCATTCGCCTTAAATCCATTACTGAAAGATACACCACATCATCAATCACTTTTCAAGGAATGTTAAAAAAATAATACATCCTATCCATTTCTTATTGTCTCCAAGCGCTCTAACAAGAAGCATTGGCAATCGAAGAAAACTCTTAAAAAAGCATTTTATTTCAGAGATCTGCCTTAAAATTGCTCCCATATTTATTATCTTGCCCGAGTAAAGTTATCCAATATTTTAGCTTGTCTGCTGAAACGTTGTATCTAAGGACACTAACAGACTTATCATCCCTGCAGGAATCCCGTATATCATTGGCGCAGTGGGAA
The DNA here is from genome assembly GCF_000390285.2 of Anoplophora glabripennis. NCBI lineage: Eukaryota > Metazoa > Arthropoda > Insecta > Coleoptera > Cerambycidae > Anoplophora > Anoplophora glabripennis. The sequence goes on along the minus strand of NW_019418213.1, from coordinate 2,599 downwards.
CAAAAGAGGGGGAATTTGTCAAAAAACGATTTCTTACCTTGACGTAAGGTCGTAAGTAGGTATAAGCTATGTAAAGTGTACACAGGAAATATATTTCTGTACATTTGTCAGGATAAATTATAGATATAAAGTAATACAGAGCAAAAATATAGGGATACCAACTAAATAAGTGATCATGTTTCACATAATTCAATTCTTTTCAAAATTTTCAAATCTTTTCATTCGATCAGTAGTTAAAATATACTAGGTACGATGCCGTTTAAATAAACTGCGTTACTTAATGATGTATTGATTAGGTATATAGGCCTTTGTTCTCGTAACAATCTAGCAATCAAAGAATTAGCCAGCAGTAATAAAATAATGTCTACTGTATATGATTTACAACATAATCAATAGTTAGCAATACGTGTTATTAACACAACAATTGCACTGCAATGCTGTTTTTTACTTTTATTGTAGAAAAACTGAACTTATGAGAATAAATGTATAATAATGTATAAAATAAACAATTAATTTTCAATATATTAGGGCCGTACTGGAAAAAATTGATGTTGAGGACAATACTGGTTAATCAAGTTAAAACTTAGATGTATTGTTCTTGCCACATTTTCAAAAACAAAAGAGAATATTTTCGATTTTAATTACCTATACAGTGCTAGTTTTTTAAAACCTGACATAGGCCAACTTTTTTATTTGAAGTGATAGACTAGTACTTCCAAACGCAAAGTTGTAAGAAATAACTTGATTAAGAAAAATTTGCAAATAATTCTTTCCGATGTTGCTATCAAATTAAGTATCAAACAAAAACATCGACTGAGGGTTATTTGAGATATAAAATATAAGCAACCCTGAATATGACTGCAGATTATTTTCGTTGTTTTTGCTGATTGTTCGAAAACGGCTACTCTAATAAAGAAATGTGACATAACAATTTCTATTTAGAATTTGTCAAATTATGCTAAAATACGGTATTGCCGTTTAAAAAAATATCGTTTTAGTAGCTGCTGCAGAAATCTGGCAACACCGAAAAGAATTATTTGTAAATTTTTCTTAGTCAAGTTATTTCCTANTAATTTTGTGAAAGAATATTTATTTTTCCAACTTCTGTTGTCATATCTAACACAAGCAGACTATATAATTAAAATAAGCAATAAATATTAGTGAAACTTTCTCTAGTTCGGGCATATTGACGTAATTTTTTACGTATAAGCATTGAGAGAAATTATTTTGCTAAATGGGTTGTTCATGCATGCGTAAGACATAAACGAAAATATAGCCAGAATCATAAACCAAGCAGCATTCGGTCGTAAAACAGTGGAAAACGTGTCAACTGACCGGTAGCGAAATCAAGAGCGCTGCGTAAAAACAAAACAACACCAAGGCCTACTCTGGTCTCGCTAGGGATCCGCTATTTGGCAACTAGGGTAGAAACACCGAAAACACGCGGTGCGATGACAATCTACGTCTACACGGCGCGAAGGATGTGGACGAACTGTGGAGACGGGCAGATGGGCGGATCCTGGTGTATTGATCAGCAGGACTCTGTGCCCCTCATTCCCACCATCGGATCGGGCTCTCCTTGTAGCGTAGACAGTGGTGGGTACGTCACAGGAGAGATGACTGGGGTTCTCGAAAACCTCAGTGTGCCCTGATAAAAATAATGGAAGTTTACATAGACTTTTTACATATTTGCTTCTGTTTTTATACATAAAAAATGTAAACAAACTGCATATACATCATTTGTCTCGCAGAATTGTGCGTTTTAACGTTTATGTTCTTTTTACGATTGCACAATGCATTATAAAATGTATTGCTGTTAATCTTCTATACGTTTTTACTATCAGATCAGATAAAATTATGTAATCACAGTGAACACACACTGTAAAAAAATCGGTGTGAGTGAAAGGAATAAAGGTACGGGGTGAATCCATTGAGTGAAATGATTGGGTACATTTTTACTCAATATTGGGCATTTTGCACAAACTTTGGTGCACTTGTACCTAAATCAGAGTAAATGTCTTCATTATTGAGTGATTCCACCATATTCATATCCAGATGCATTGTCTTTGTCTATTTCCATCGTCTCATTAGGTTATCTCATGACCGTAGCGTGGTGGATGGCAGTATGGTGTATGCTGTGCTTTGGAGTTGGACAACTATCGGTTTATCTGGTTGTTTTAGTGAAAATTGTATTTAAATGCAGTTATTTAATTACAATAATTAAAGACAATATATTAAGTCTCGACTAATATTTGATTAAATAAACGTATAGTTAAATTGTTGTCTATAATTACAATATAGGTTATGGCAATCTATTCGTCCGATCAGTTCACCAGCTCCTTTAATTAAGTCCTAAAATATCATCTCTAAAACAGATTTGTGTAGAAACCACTGTGGAAGCTTAGTAGTTTATGACTTTAATATTTAAATTAAAATTTAAAAAGAATATAAACCAAGTCTGAGTAAAACATTACTCAATAATAGTTCAATTTAAATCATATTAAAGAAAAAGTCAAATTCGTTTTATATACTCAGAATAGAGTCAAAAGTCACTCAATTAATAGTTAGCAGTAACTCGGATTTGAATAAAACTCACTCA